>NW_027675380.1:1012500-1035000 GCF_965601325.2 Salmo salar
TCATTCCATTCCACACCTGAATGTGCTGGGGACCCAGCAGAATCTCACTACTAGACCCATTCTCTCAATTCTCCATAATAACATTAACACCTCCAATAGTAGGTCACTCCTAATAGATTTACCAGATGATAAACTATTCAATACAGACAGAGAATCTGAGGATACTATAATTCTAAACAGGCTGTACGTCCTCCACCCACTGGAGGACAACTATTATCACCAACAGTTCAACTGAGTACACTGACAGTTCATCTGTTAGTCCTTCTACATATCTGCACATCACATTCAGGAAGGTAAACACCTGCTCCTGTGGGCCCACTATCTGGGCCCTTGGATCCATCTGTGAAAAGAGGTAAAAAAAGCATAACAACTTCTACCAATGTAATTGTCAACCAGTTTCCTGTTATCACTGACTTCTGACCCAATCTTTCCTTTTGTCTACCAAGGTTAGATCAACAACAGGATCTGGGAGTAACCATGGAGGAAAATGTAATTGTCAACCAGTTTCCTGTTATCACTGACTTCTGACCCAATCTTTCCTTTTGTCTACCAAGGTTAGATCAACAACAGGATCTGGGAGTAACCATGGAGGAACATCCCCTATTCACCACAGAAAGGGCCAACCTCCAACTCCCTGAATCTACTCTCATCAGCAAGCTTTCCAACTGTCCAACCAAAACCACTGCCTTGGTCTACTAGTATATTCCCAACAGTCATCTAGAACAGTAGCAGTGGGATGCTCAACCTCACAGCCTTTCAACCCAATAAGCTAATGACAATTTATTACATCGTATATCCAAAGGCATCTCACCTGCCTCAACTGGACTATAATATAAATACATGATGGAGGGGACAGGTGAAATGGTGTGTCTCCTCTGGTCAACAATACTCACCTTGAGAGACTCCACAGCCTGTTGGAGCTCCTTCAGCTCCTTCTCTCTCTCCTGGAATCTCTGCTGGACCTTCTGCTGACTTCGATCTCCCAGCTGCCTCTGTGGAGAATCACTCTTCAATGAGCTATCAAGCTTTATTAGTCCAGTAGATCAATAGTATAGTAAGTAATGTGACATAGGGCCCATAGAGAGGAAGGTCTAAAAAATGGATGGTCCATTTACTAAATGATATTTATTTGTTGCTATGTGAATGATTATAGTTTTTATGGTAGGACTACATGTATCAACAGGTTGAGACTGAACTTTGGACTCATAAAAGGCCATTCAGAATGATAATAGTGTTTGACATTATAAAATGGTGATACATCTGGAGAATCTGGGTTAACATATCAATATACTCAAGGTTTGTGTTCATATTTGTTCTGCTGAGGATCCATTTCATTTCAATGATCTCATATTCAAACAGCCTTAGTTCCTACTGTCTTTAATTCTTTGTTTATCAGACAGTCACCAACAAGTTGTTCTGGTCTTACCTGTTTCTCAGTCCTCTCTGCTGCAGCTGACATTGTATCATGGCCTTTATGTTCATCCATTGTACACAGATAACAGATACACTGCTGATCGGTACGACAGTAAACCTCCAGCAGTTTGTCCATGATGAGAGCAGATCTTCTCCTGTAGTTTGTGCGGTGGCTTTGACCAGCTTGTGCTTCTTGAAAGCTGGAGATTCGTAGTGAGGTTGGAGGTGAGTCTCACAGTAAGAGGCCAGGACACGCCAGACAGGACATGAGGGCTTTCTGCTTTCTGGTCCCAGTGCAGACATCACACGCCACATCTCTAGGTCCAGCATAGCACAGAGCAGGAGGGGGAGCAGCCTGGAGTCCTGTCTTCTTCAGTTTCTCCACCAGCTCAGCCAACATGTTATTTTTACTCAGCGTAGGCCTCGGACTGAAGGTCTGTCTGCACTGAGGACAGCTATAGACCCCTTTCAGAACATCCTGATCCCAGCAGCCCTCAATACAGCTCCTACAGTAACTGTGTCCACAGGGGATGGTGACTGGTTCCTTCAGTAGATCCAGACAGACAGAACAACAGAACTGGTCCTGGTCCAGCAGAACTCCCTGTTGAGCCATTTGGACGGTTGTTCACTCTCACACAGACAGACGACACAGAGACTCAGATCAGTTTCGTTTCCTCAGAAGAGAGTTTGTGAAGGGGGATGGACTTCCTGGTTCTGCCAGAGGGGTGGGGTTAGAGGGAGGGAGGGGTTAGAGGAATGCATGTTATTGTGGGTGTAGTGAAATGCTTGTGTTCCTGGTTCCAACAGTGCAGTAGTATCTAACAATACACCCTAATGTAAATGTCACAGGTGTCGTAGGGTTTAGACCAAGACGCAGTGGGAAAATGTAAACTCATCTTCTTTTATTAAAGGACAAAGAACAGGCCAGTAAGGCACAAAGCTATACACAGCAACAATCTGCCACAAAACCCCATGACAAAACAAACTCCTAATTATAGGACCTTCAATCAGAGGCAACGATAACCAGCTGACTCCAATTGAAGGTCCAACCCCAATTAACTAAACATAGAACTACAATAGACAAGACAGAACATAGAAATACACTAACATAGAACATAGACTAACAAACCCCGGACCACATAAACCAAACACCCCTCTACCTAAATACATAGCCTGAACCACATTAAACAAACACCCCTCTCCCTAAATACATAGCCCGAACCACATAAACCAAACACCCCTTTACCTAAATACATAGCCCGAACCACATAAACCAAACACCCCTCTCCCTAAATACATAGCCCGAACCACATAAACCAAACACCCCTCTACCTAAATACATAGCCCGAACCACATAAAACAAATACCCCTCTACCTAAATACATAGCCCGAACCACATAAACCAAACACCCCTCTACCTAAATACATAGCCCGAACCACAGGATGCCTATTTAAAAACACTTTTTCAACATTTCAAGATAGCAGTTAGTTCAGTTTGATCTTATTAAAGACAGCTGTATAATTTTTTTATTCATTTTGACATATTGTTTGGGACCACTTTTTTTGCTCTGTTTGAAGGCTGTCAGCTTCTTCTCAGGAAGAGAATCACTTAGCCTTTCGACTAATTTTCAAATGATTGGATGCCTATTTTAAAAAACTTTCTCTACATTTCAAGATAGCAGTTAGTTAATTTTGAGCATATCAAAGACAGCTGCAACTTTATTTTATTAATTTCCACAATTGTTTTTTTTTTTTACCCAAAATTTTTCAAAGTCCACAGTCTCTGTCATTGAACTATGTTGAGCCGCGTGCCTGGTTACCCTGAACAGGTTACCAGGTGTGTTTTTGAATATAGTTCTTAATGGCTTCAGTGGTGTGCTGGGGTCCATTGCTTGCTAAGGGGGAACCTCCCACCCGGGTTCAGCCAACAGGAGGTGCACCCAACCCCTCTAGTAAAACTGAATGTCTCTCTCTCTCTCAGGCTATGAAAAAAGCCCCACCTCCTCTCGCTCAGCCATTCTAACAGTGGAAGCCAGGATCTGTGAGAAACTATGATAATAAACTGTGAACAATAATGAAGCCATGTTTTCTGTGTGAGTGAGGATTTAATTATTTAATTGTGATAACTTTAATTCTGTGATAACTTTATGTAATACATCCTCTGTTTTCTAACTGAATAAACATTTTAACATAGCAGTTGGTTCAGTCTGATCATCTCATGTTGGATCTTTATTTTAACCCTTTTTCACAATTTAAATTTTCACTATTTTTTTATTTTTTTTGACAAATTCCATTTTTACACATTTTTTCCCCCACTCTCTACTTTGTACAATGACAAAGAAGTGGGACTCTGTCGTTTTTTCTGACAAGTTCTCTCATTGATCTCAGGTTCAGCCACCAGGGGGCACCCACCCTCCATGAAAACTTTCATAGGCTCTCTTTCACTCAGTAATCATGTAACAAGTCGACAGGCTCCCAGAGGCAGGGCAATCAAAGGCTCCAACTCACTGAAGTGCCCATCAACCCAGCCATTGTTATTATTCATACCAGCCGTTCTACAGTGAAGCGGGTTGATTAGTAGGTTGGAACCCCGTTACAACGGACACTTTACAATGACGCAACAATCAGCGTTTGAGCTGGACGCACTCATTTAGAACGCTCATTAGAACACTCGTTTAGAACGCTGTTTAGAACACTCTTTAAAACGGCCAGTTTCCAATGACGCAACAATCAGTATTTGAGCTGGACACACTTTTTTCAGAAACTATTTACACAAAAACACACACAGTCCTTACAAAGTTTATCTCCAGAATGTGAGCAGTTTATTTTTGGATGCAAATGGTTCAGATATTCACAGAAGTATATATATATATATATAGCACAACACAATGAGTGACAATGAGTCTGAGTCTGAAAGTCAGGAATCAGATTCTGACAGTGAGGAGCTGCCCCCCCCCCCAACCTTGTAGCCATTGAGAACCCTGAATCTGAGGTTCCCTTGTCCACTGACCAAGTACCAGGTCCCTTTGAAGATGCTGGTGGTGATGGAGGGAGACCGACAGTGGATGAAGTACAGGAGTTCTGTGGTAGCTGGAAGGCCACCAGTCATTTCACCCCTCCTGGCCCTGCTGTTTGTTTTGATGAGTCCCAGTCTGGAGTCCATTTCCATCTGAGGCAGAGTGCTTCAAGTTGTTTCTGACAGAGGAGCTGGTGGGAAACATAGTACAGGAGACCAATCAAATCATCAAATGTATTTCTAAAGCCCTTTTTACATCAGCCGATGTCACCAAGTGCTGTACAGAAACAGTCTATGTTATGGAAAGAGCAGGTTGTCCTTAATGTTTTGTACACTCAGTATATGTTGTGTCTACAAGCTCATTCCCACAGAAAACTGCAGAGGGAAGCAGTACCACCCAGTCAACCATCAGACTCCATTGTGAGACGCCTCACAGAGGATATTCAACCATCATTGCAAATCCAAGATGTCAATATCAACAAGGTGCTGATCAGTAAAGAGAAGAGAGACTAACATTCTAGAATGATCCCTTTTGTCTGCAGGGTTCTCACAGTGAGAACCAACAGTATTACAATAGAGTGTTCTACGCTGTCTTCATCTGATCCAATTCAAAGATGACAATTATTTTATGGGATGAGAATTAAGTGGAGTGACTCATCTTAGCTGGTCTGAGAAAACTGATGAGACTTCTCTCCTTTATGTATACATTGGGCCATTTAAAAAAGACACCAATCTGTAAGGCTTCTCTCAAGTGTGTATCCGTTGGTGTGTTTTTACATTTCCCAATCGGGAGAAACTCTTGCCACATTTAGAGAAGAAGTAAGGCTTCTCTCCTCTGTGTGTTCTCTGACGACCCTTTTAGCTCAGCTGTTGATAAAAAACTAAATCTACAGTCAGATCTGTGATAAGGCTTCTCTCCTTTCTGATTACCTTGGTGTCTTTTTAACTGGGCCAGTCGAGAGAAACTCTTTCCACAGTCAGAGCAGGAGTAAGGCTTCTCTCCCGTGTGTGTTCTCTGACGACCCTTTTAGGTCAGTTGATGTTGTGAAGCATTTTACACAATCAGAGCAGGAGTAAGGCTTCTCTCCTGTGTGTATACGTGCATGTGTTTTTAAGTTTCCCTGTCGAGAGAAACTCTATCCACAGTCAGAGCAGGAGTAAGGCTTCTCTCCTGTGTGTATTCTCTGATGAACTGTCAGAGACCTTGATGTTGTGAATCTCTTCCCACAGTCATTACAGGGATACAGATTCTCTCCAGTGTGTGTTTTAAGGTGTATTTTTAGCTTTGATAGAATTGGGAAAATCTCCTCACAATGTGGGCAGTGGTGAGACCTCTTAGCTCTGTGATCTTCCTGCTGTTGCTCTCTGGATGTAGAGAATGGAGACCATGTTGAGACAATCTCCTCCTCCTCTTCTTCTTTAATGTTGACATTCAGCTCCAGTGTTTGACTGCAGTCTTCCAGCTTCACTGATTCCATCTCTGGATCCTGCAGTGCAAACTGGGCTCCACTGTCACAATCAGGACACAGTGACTGTAGGTTTGGACTCAGTGTGGAAGGAGAGAGACAGGCTGGGATTGTCCTCACTGTTGACGTTACCGACCTCAGACTGTAGTAATAAAGAGAAAAAGACAGCACAGTTCTTGCGTTTTCCTTATTCTAAAGAATGGTGTGCGCCTAGCGGAACTTCCTGTTCCCCCCCACTACTACAGTGCAACAGCGACATCTATTGGACTTCATCCTGAAGTGATTTGTCTGTGTTTCTAGTCTAGAGGTTAACTGATCATTTCATGGTGTGACTGTAAACACTGATAAAGTATCATATACATCATTTCATGGTATGACTGTAAACACTGATAAAGTATCATATACATCATGTTGGTATGACTGTAAACACTGATAAAGTATCATATACATCATGTTGGTGTGACTGTAAACACTGATAAAGTATCATAAACATCATGTTGGTGTGACTGTAAACACTGATAAAGTATCATAAACATCATGTTGGTGTGACTGTAAACACTGATAAAGTATCATAAACATCATGTTGGTGTGACTGTAAACACTGATAAAGTATCATAAACATCATGTTGGTGTGACTGTAAACACTGATAAAGTATCATATACATCATGTTGGTGTGACTGTAAACACTGATAAAGTATCATATACATCATGTTGGTGTGACTGTAAACACTGATAAAGTATCATAAACATCATGTTGGTGTGACTGTAAACACTGATAAAGTATCATATACATCATGTTGGTGTGACTGTAAACACTGATAAAGTATCATATACATCATGTTGGTATGACTGTAAACACTGATAAAGTATCATATACATCATGTTGGTGTGACTGTAAACACTGATAAAGTATCATATACATCATGTTGGTATGACTGTAAACACTGATAAAGTATCATAAACATCATGTTGGTGTGACTGTAAACACTGATAAAGTATCATATACATCATGTTGGTGTGACTGTAAAAGGGATTGGTTGGACAACAACAAAATTATCTCAAAATTAAAATTCAAGCATTATACGGCATTTTAAATGACTTGCCTAGTTAAATAAAATAAAACATATGACCATGGTTTGTTTATGTGGTCTATTCAGCATGGCTCTGTTCTGCCCTGCCTTGCCCCCTTGTGGAGCTCAAAAGTTACTTTCTTACTGTTAGAACTCAAATCTGTGATTTTGTCAATGCAATAAACTATTTTTATGTTATTTATAATATTGTTTTATTGCTATATCCTTATATTGTATTCTAATGAATAATTCCTCTTTATTCTGTACTTTCAGAAACCACAAACAGTATTTGCCAATATCATAACTGGAACTGGACATCTTTCCAGCTGAAGATTGAGGACAGCTTTTGTATGCTAACGTTCTCTCCTTAACAGTTTTACTGGATGGAAACACAGCAAGAAAACACATAGGCCAATATGTAATAGTCGTCTATTTTATTGAAGTATTGGTAGTTGGTTCAACAACAACTTGTTTTACTAGAGGACAAAAAAAATTGAATATGCATAACCCATATTTAATATTCATGCAGTGACTGAACAACAACTGCATTTCCACCCCCACCTCTAAAGGCATAGTATCATGGCAGGTCACCTGTCAAGTCACCTGTCAGGTCAGTCAGTCACTTATTGCTGCAGATGTGCTCAATAATGCTTGAGCATGTGATACTCCTCAAAGCATGGTGAAATACATAGAGGTGTATCACAAGCTAAACACATGTATTTTGTCATCTTCCTCTGCTTACTTCTCCTGGCGCCAGACAGGCAGACTTTGCAGTGCCTCCGTGTGCGACTACCTTGAGCAGCAGTTTGAGGGACTTTGCAGGGAAAATGCCGTGCAGTGAGGCGTAGGGGATTGTCTACAGCAGGGCGAGTCCAGTGGAGGGGCGCCGAAGGGTGTGGTGCTCCTCCAACAGCTCTCTCATGAGGTTCTCTCTGTATTTTTGGTAGGTAATTACTTTACCTATGAGGGAGTGGGGAGGATGAGGAAAGTTAGAGGATGATGAGGCAGTGGGTAGGTTGGTGAGATATTGTCACTGTAATTGCATAATGGATTTGTATGTGAACTGTACATCCAATTACAAAAATACCTTGTTCAGTAATCATCTCACCTGTTAGTTGGCGGTGAACTATGCTGCCGTTGAGGACAGCAGTGTCGATCAGCTGGAAAAATATCTTCTTATACCACTTGGTCGTTTTCCGAGTGCATTCCACAAAGCTGTTTATCATGTCCGCCTTATCCACGGCCCCCATTTTGAGGTTATAGTCAAGCACACAATCTGGTTTGATCTTTCTCTCTCCCGTCAGGTGGTCCACCTTCCCTGTGGCCGACATGGTTGCTGTATGGACAGTGGAGAGGACATGGACGTCTCGTTTGTCATGCCACTTTACTGCCAGCTGTTGACCGTTCTCCTGGAACTCCACCTCCCCTCTCTGCATCTTCCTGCATCCGAATGCCGGCATCCCCTTCCTGTTCGACCTGACTGTGCCACAGGCCCCTGTGCTGTTGGAGAGCAGATGCTGGAAGAGTGTGGGACTGCTGTACCAATTGTCCATGTACAAAGTGTGTCCCTTGCCGAGATGAGGAGCCAGCATGGTCATCACCCCGGACCCGGACACCCCAAGCCCCTCATAATGTTGGATGTCAGTGGTGGACCCTGTGTAAACTATAATATCCTGGACAAATCCTGTCTTCACGTCGCACATGACAAAGAACTTTTTTTGCTCTGTTTGAAGGCTGTCAGCTTCTTCTCAGGAAGAGAATCCCTTAGCCTTTCAACTAATTTTGGGTTAGTTGGACTAATTTTGGGTTAGTTCTCTCAAGAAGAACTAACCAATCTCAACATGACAGAAAGTAAGACAGGGAAACCCATCTCAACATGACAGAAAGTAAGACAGGAGAACCTATTTCAACATGACGGAGAGTAAGTCAGGAGTCCCTGACCTTATCTTCTCTATAGAAGATGTCTGGTAGGCCCATTTAAATACCTTTTTTGGACATTTGAGCTAGGGCTGGGCGATATGGACCAAAAGATATGGATATGGACCAAACCTTTTACAGTCATACCAACATGATGTTTATGATACTTTATCAGTGTTTACAGTCACACCAACATGATGTTTATGATACTTTATCAGTGTTTACAGTCACACCAACATGATGTTTATGATACTTTATCAGTGTTTACAGTCACACCAACATGATGTTTATGATACTTTATCAGTGTTTACAGTCACACCAACATGATGTATATGATACTTTATCAGTGTTTACAGTCATACCAACATGATGTATATGATACTTTATCAGTGTTTACAGTCACACCAACATGATGTATATGATACTTTATCAGTGTTTACAGTCATACCAACATGATGTTTATGATACTTTATCAGTGTTTACAGTCACACCAACATGATGTTTATGATACTTTATCAGTGTTTACAGTCACACCAACATGATGTTTATGATACTTTATCAGTGTTTACAGTCACACCAACATGATGTATATGATACTTTATCAGTGTTTACAGTCACACCAACATGATGTATATGATACTTTATCAGTGTTTACAGTCACACCAACATGATGTTTATGATACTTTATCAGTGTTTACAGTCACACCAACATGATGTTTATGATACTTTATCAGTGTTTACAGTCACACCAACATGATGTATATGATACTTTATCAGTGTTTACAGTCACACCAACATGATGTTTATGATACTTTATCAGTGTTTACAGTCACACCAACATGATGTTTATGATACTTTATCAGTGTTTACAGTCACACCAACATGATGTATATGATACTTTATCAGTGTTTACAGTCACACCAACATGATGTTTATGATACTTTATCAGTGTTTACAGTCACACCAACATGATGTTTATGATACTTTATCAGTGTTTACAGTCACACCAACATGATGTATATGATACTTTATCAGTGTTTACAGTCATACCAACATGATGTATATGATACTTTATCAGTGTTTACAGTCACACCAACATGATGTTTATGATACTTTATCAGTGTTTACAGTCACACCAACATGATGTATATGATACTTTATCAGTGTTTACAGTCATATCAACATGATGTATATGATACTTTATCAGTGTTTACAGTCACACCAACATGATGTATATGATACTTTATCAGTGTTTACAGTCATACCAACGTGATGTATATGATACTTTATCAGTGTTTACAGTCATACCAACATGATGTATATGATACTTTATCAGTGTTTACAGTCACACCAACATGATGTATATGATACTTTATCAGTGTTTACAGTCACACCAACATGATGTTTATGATACTTTATCAGTGTTTACAGTCATACCATGAAATGATGTTTATGATACTTTATCAGTGTTTACAGTCACACCAACATGATGTTTATGATACTTTATCAGTGTTTACAGTCACACCAACATGATGTATATGATACTTTATCAGTGTTTACAGTCATACCAACATGATCTATATGATACTTTATCAGTGTTTACAGTCATACCATGAAATGATGTATATGATACTTTATCAGTGTTTACAGTCACACCAACATGATGTATATGATACTTTATCAGTGTTTACAGTCACACCAACATGATGTATATGATACTTTATCAGTGTTTACAGTCCTACCAACATGATGTATATGATACTTTATCAGTGTTTACAGTCACACCAACATGATGTATATGATACTTTATCAGTGTTTACAGTCACACCAACATGATGTATATGATACTTTATCAGTGTTTACAGTCACACCAACATGATGTTTATGATACTTTATCAGTGTTTACAGTCACACCAACATGATGTTTATGATACTTTATCAGTGTTTACAGTCACACCAACATGATGTTTATGATACTTTATCAGTGTTTACAGTCACACCAACATGATGTTTATGATACTTTATCAGTGTTTACAGTCATACCATGAAATGATCAGTTAACCTCTAGACTAGAAACACAGACAAATCACTTCAGGATGAAGTCCAATAGATGTCGCTGTTGCACTGTAGTAGTGGGGGGGAACAGGAAGTTCCGCTAGGCGCACACCATTCTTTAGAATAAGGAAAACGCAAGAACTGTGCTGTCCTTTTCTCTTTATTACTACAGTCTGAGGTCGGTAACGTCAACAGTGAGGACAATCCCAGCCTGCCTCTCTCCTTCCACACTGAGTCCAAACCTACAGTCACTGGGTCCTGATTGTGACAGTGGAGCCCAGTTTGCACTGCAGGATCCAGAGATGGAATCAGTGAAGCTGGAAGACTGCAGTCAAACACTGGAGCTGAATGTCAACATTAAAGAAGAAGAGGAGGAGGAGATTGTCTCAACATGGTCTCCATTCTCTACATCCAGAGAGCAACAGCAGGAAGATCACAGAGCTAAGAGGTCTCACCACTGCCCACATTGTGAGGAGATTTTCCCAATTCTATCAAAGCTAAAAATACACCTTAAAACACACACTGGAGAGAATCTGTATCCCTGTAATGACTGTGGGAAGAGATTCACAACATCAAGGTCTCTGACAGTTCATCAGAGAATACACACAGGAGAGAAGCCTTACTCCTGCTCTGACTGTGGATAGAGTTTCTCTCGACAGGGAAACTTAAAAAGACATGCACGTATACACACAGGAGAGAAGCCTTACTCCTGCTCTGATTGTGTAAAATGCTTCACAACATCAACTGACCTAAAAGTTCACCAGTGAACACACACGGGAGAGAAGCCTTACTCCTGCTCTGACTGTGGAAAGAGTTTCTCTCGACTGGCCCAGTTAAAAAGACACCAAGGTAATCAGAAAGGAGAGAAGCCTTATCACAGATCTGACTGTAGATTTAGTTTTTTATCAACAGCTGAGCTAAAAGGGTCGTCAGAGAACACACAGAGGAGAGAAGCCTTACTTCTTCTCTAAATGTGGCAAGAGTTTCTCCCGATTGGGAAATGTAAAAACACACCAACGGATACACACTTGAGAGAAGCCTTACAGATTGGTGTCTTTTTTAAATGGCCCAATGTATACATAAAGGAGAGAAGTCTCATCAGTTTTCTCAGACCAGCTAAGATGAGTCACTCCACTTAATTCTCATCCCATAAAATAATTGTCATCTTTGAATTGGATCAGATGAAGACAGCGTAGAACACTCTATTGTAATCCTGTTGGTTCTCACTGTGAGAACCCTGCAGAAAAAAGGGATCATTCTAGAATGTTAGTCTCTCTTCTCTTTACTGATCAGCACCTTGTTGATATTGACATCTTGGATTTGCAATGATGGTTGAATATCCTCTGTGAGGCGTCTCACAATGGAGTCTGATGGTTGACTGGGTGGTACTGCTTCCCTCTGCAGTTTTCTGTGGGAATGAGCTTGTAGACACAACATATACTGAGTGTACAAAACATTAAGGACACCTGCTCTTTCCATAACATAGACTGTTTCTGTACAGCACTTGGTGACATCGGCTGATGTAAAAAGGGCTTTATAAATACATTTGATGATTTGATTGGTCTCCTGTACTATGTTTCCCACCAGCTCCTCTGTCAGAAACAACTTGAAGCACTCTGCCTCAGATGGAAATGGACTCCAGACTGGGACTCATCAAAACAAACAGCAGGGCCAGGAGGGGTGAAATGACTGGCGGCCTTCCAGCTACCACAGAACTCCTGTACTTCATCCACTGTCGGTCTCCCTCCATCACCACCAGCATCTTCAAAGGGACCTGGTACTTGGTCAGTGGACAAGGGAACCTCAGATTCAGGGTTCTCAATGGCTACAAGGTTGGGGGGGGGGGGGGGGGGGGGGCAGCTCCTCACTGTCAGAATCTGATTCCTGACTTTCATACTCAGACTCATTGTCAGAATTGTAAAATAAATCTCCAGAATTTCCACATTTGTGAGTTGTCTCCTTTTGAAAGACATTGCTAATGCTACAGCTTAGCTCACTAGCTACATACATAAACAACAACACTGAATGGCTCAGAGTGAGAGGGGACGTGATTGACTGCCGGCGTGCGTCACTTGTATCAATAAATCACCATCAGAAAATGTTTTGTGAGGTAATTATTTGTGTATTTACTGTTTTATTCACATGTTTTCAATTCTGGGTGATAAATCATGCATTCCGATTCTTGCATAGATTGTAATGGGCACATATTATGTGTGTAAAATACTTATTTGAAGGTTATACTGATTATGATGAGCTATGTGTATGGAGCCATGTTTGTTGACATACAATGCATTCTGGGTTTCACGTAATCATCCGTTTGACCAAAGATGTTATAACAAAATGAGGTGAGTAAGAGTTCACTCATTTTTTGAGGACTTCCGGAAATGAATGGTGGGATGTGAACGACGGTAGATGACACACCCCTTCAACACTATAAACAGACCAAACTCATCTTGTCTTTTATTATCTTCGGTTTCTGTGAGGGAAAAATGCATGGCTGCGCGCTGAAACTAATCGTCGGATTACTGTCGATTTCTAGAAAATGTTTTACCTAATTATTTCGATCAATGGTGAGCTCACCCCGTGATGTGATTAATTATACATAGTAATTGCAATTAGCTAATTCATATTGTAGTTTACGTCAGCCGAGAGTTAGAAAATATGACTGCTTGTGTTGGGTCAATCTTTCCTCAGTTAGCGATAGGACAAATGTAGCCTACATTTTTCCGGTTAGGATGATTGTGTTGTGCTATATATATATATATATATGTACACACACACACACTGCTCAAAAAAATAAAGGGAACACTTAAACAACACATCCTAGATCTGAATGAAAGAAATAATCTTATTAAATACTTTTTTCTTTACATAGTTGAATGTGCTGACAACAAAAATCACACAAAAAGAATCAATGGAAATCCAATTTATCAAGCCATGGAGGTCTGGATTTGGAGTCACACTAAAAATTAAAGTGGAAAACCACACTACAGGCTGATCCAACTTTGATGTAATGTCCTTAAAACAAGTCAAAATGAGGCTCAGTAGTGTGTGTGGCCTCCACGTGCCTGTATGACCTCCCTACAACGCCTGGGCATGCTCCTGATGAGGTGGCGGATGGTCTCCTGAGGGATCTCCTCCCAGACCTGGACTAAAGCATCCGCCAACTCCTGGACAGTCTGTGGTGCAACGTGGCGTTGGTGGATGGAGCGAGACATGATGTCCCAGATGTGCTCAATTGGATTCAGGTCTGGGGAACGGGCGGGCCAGTCCATAGCATCAATGCCTTCCTCTTGCAGGAACTGCTGACACACTCCAGCCACATGAGGTCTAGCATTGTCTTGCATTAGGAGGAACCCAGGGCCAACCGCACCAGCATATGGTCTCACAAGGGGTCTGAGGATCTCATCTCGGTACCTAATGGCAGTCAGGCTACCTCTCAATTTAGAACACACATTTAGAACCCTCGTTTAGAACGCTCATTTAAACGCTCATTTAGAACCCTCATTTAGAACCCTCATTTAGAACGCTCGTTTAGAACGCTCATTTAGAACGCTCTTTTAGAACCCTCGTTTAGAATGCTCATTTAGAAAGCTCTTTTAGAACCCTCATTTAGAACCCTCGTTTAGAACCCTCATTTAGAACGCTCTTTTAGAACCCTCATTTAGAACGCTCATTTACAACAACAATCAGCGTTTGAGCTGGACACTTTTTTCAGAAACTATTTACACAAAAACACACACAGTCCTTACAAAGTTTATCTCCAGAATGTGAGCAGTTTATTTTTTGAAGGAAATGGTTCATATATTCACTGAAGTATATATATTTAATCACTGAACAGTAGCAGAACTAACTTCATCTGTTCCTGACTCTGGATAGTGGATTAAAAAGACCACCTGTTGTTACATCAACACCAGACATCATGATTCATGGAAATGGACATTGTATTTTATCAAATATGAAAACCTTAAATCTCTTCAAATTCAAATCAGTCAGAAAATAAGGATCGTACATAAAACAGAGCAGAATAAATCATCACATCTGGGGACCATCACCACCAGCATGACTAGTATCTATGTGGACCCTACTACAGTTTAACCAGCTCAGCTATAGACTACACCAGCATGACTAGTATCTATGTGGACACTACTACAGTTTAACCAGCTCAGCTATAGACTACACCAGCGTGACTAGTATCTATGTGGACCCTACTACAGTTTAACCAGCTCAGCTATAGACTACACCAGCATGACTAGTATCTATGTGGACCCTACTACAGTTTAACCAGCTCAGCTATAGACTACACCAGCATGACTAGTATCTATGTGGACCCTACTACAGTTTAACCAGCTCAGCTATAGACTACACCAGCATGACTAGTATCTATGTGGACCCTACTACAGTTTAACCAGCTCAGCTATAGACTACACCAGCATGACTAGTATCTATGTGGACCCTACTACAGTTTAACCAGCTCAGCTATAGACTACACCAGCATGACTAGTATCTATGTGGACCCTACTACAGTTTAACCAGCTCAGCTATAGACTACACCAGCATGACTAGTATCTATGTGGACCCTACTACAGTTTAACCAGCTCAGCTATAGACTACACCAGCATGACTAGTATCTATGTGGACCCTACTACAGTTTAACCAGCTCAGCTATAGACTACACCAGCATGACTAGTATCTATGTGGACCCTACTACAGTTTAACCAGCTCAGCTATAGACTACACCAGCATGACTAGTATCTATGTGGACCCTACTACAGTTTAACCAGCTCAGCTATAGACTACACCAGCATGACTAGTATCTATGTGGACCCTACTACAGTTTAACCAGCTCAGCTATAGACTACACCAGCATGACTAGTATCTATGTGGACCCTACTACAGTTTAACCAGCTCAGCTATAGACTACACCAGCATGACTAGTATCTATGTGGACCCTACTACAGTTTAACCAGCTCAGCTATAGACTACACCAGCATGACTAGTATCTATGTGGACCCTACTACAGTTTAACCAGCTCAGCTATAGACTACACCAGCGTGACTAGTATCTATGTGGACCCTACTACAGTTTAACCAGCTCAGCTATAGACTACACCAGCATGACTAGTATCTATGTGGACCCTACTACAGTTTAACCAGCTCAGCTATAGACTGCACCAGCGTGACTAGTATCTATGTGGACCCTACTACAGTTTAACCAGCTCAGCTATAGACTACACCAGCATGACCAGTATCTATGTGGACCCCAGCTCAGCTATAGACTACACCAGCATGACTAGTATCTATGTGGACCCTACTACAGTTTAACCAGCTCAGCTATAGACTACACCAGCATGACTAGTATCTATGTGGACCCTACTACAGTTTAACCAGCTCAGCTATAGACTACACCAGCATGACTAGTATCTATGTGGACCCTACTACAGTTTAACCAGCTCAGCTATAGACTACACCAGCATGACTAGTATCTATGTGGACCCTACTACAGTTTAACCAGCTCAGCTATAGACTACACCAGCATGACTAGTATCTATGTGGACCCTACTACAGTTTAACCAGCTGAGCTATAGACTACACCAGCATGACTAGTATCTATGTGGACCCTACTACAGTTTAACCAGCTCAGCTATAGACTACATCAGCATGACTAGTATCTATGTGGACCCTACTACAGTTTAACCAGCTCAGCTATAGACTACACCAGCATGACTAGTATCTATGTGGACCCTACTACAGTTTAACCAGCTCAGCTATAGACTACACCAGCATGACTAGTATCTATGTGGACCCTACTACAGTTTAACCAGCTCAGCTATAAACTACACCAGCATGACTAGTATCTATGTGGACCCTACTACAGTTTAACCAGCTCAGCTATAGACTACACCAGCATGACTAGTATCTATGTGGACCCTACTACAGTTTAACCAGCTCAGCTATAGACTACACCAGTATCTATGTGGACCCTACTACAGTTTAACCAGCTCAGCTATAAACTACACCAGCATGACTAGTATCTATGTGGACCCTACTACAGTTTAACCAGCTCAGCTATAGACTACACCAGCATGACTAGTATCTATGTGGACCCTACTACAGTTTAACCAGCTCAGCTATAGACTACACCAGCATGACTAGTATCTATGTGGACCCTACTACAGTTTAACCAGCTCAGCTATAGACTACACCAGCATGACTAGTATCTATGTGGACCCTACTACAGTTTAACCAGCTCAGCTATAGACTACACCAGCATGACTAGTATCTATGTGGACCCTACTACAGTTTAACCAGCTCAGCTATAGACTACACCAGCATGACTAGTATCTATGTGGACCCTACTACAGTTTAACCAGCTCAGCTATAGACTACACCAGCATGACTAGTATCTATGTGGACCCTACTACAGTTTAACCAGCTCAGCTATGGACTACACCAGCATGACTAGTATCTATGTGGACCCTACTAAAGTTTAACCAGCTCAGCTATAGACTACACCAGCATGACTAGTATCTATGTGGACCCTACTACAGTTTAACCAGCTCAGCTATAGACTACACCAGCATGACTAGTATCTATGTGGACCCTACTACAGTTTAACCAGCTCAGCTATAGACTACACCAGCATGACTAGTATCTATGTGGACCCTACTACAGTTTAACCAGCTCAGCTATAGACTACACCAGCATGACTAGTATCTATGTGGACCCTACTACAGTTTAACCAGCTCAGCTATAGACTACACCAGCATGACTAGTATCTATGTGGACCCTACTACAGTTTAACCAGCTCAGCTATAGACTACACCAGCATGACTAGTATCTATGTGGACCCTACTACAGTTTAACCAGCTCAGCTATAGACTACACCAGCATGACTAGTATCTATGTGGACCCTACTACAGTTTAACCAGCTCAGCTATAGACTACACCAGCATGACTAGTATCTATGTGGACCCTACTACAGTTTAACCAGCTCAGCTATAGACTACACCAGCATGACTAGTATCTATGTGGACCCTACTACAGTTTAACCAGCTCAGCTACAGACTACACCAGCATGACTAGTATCTATGTGGACCCTACTACAGTTTAACCAGCTCAGCTATAGACTACACCAGCATGACTAGTATCTATGTGGACCCTACTACAGTTTAACCAGCTCAGCTATAGACTACACCAGCATGACTAGTATCTATGTGGACCCTACTACAGTTTAACCAGCTCAGCTATAGACTACACCAGCATGACTAGTATCTATGTGGACACTACTACAGTTTAACCAGCTCAGCTATAGACTACACCAGCATGACTAGTATCTATGTGGACCCTACTACAGTTTAACCAGCTCAGCTATAGACTACACCAGCATGACTAGTATCTATGTGGACCCTACTACAGTTTAACCAGCTCAGCTATAGACTACACCAGCATGACTAGTATCTATGTGGACCCTACTACAGTTTAACCAGCTCAGCTACAGACTACACCAGCATGACTAGTATCTATGTGGACCCTACTACAGTTTAACCAGCTCAGCTATAGACTACACCAGTATCTATGTGGACCCTACTACAGTTTAACCAGCTCAGATATAGACTACACCAGCATGACTAGTAACTATGTGGACCCTACTACAGTTTAACCAGCTCAGCTATAGACTACACCAGTATCTATGTGGACCCTACTACAGTTTAACCAGCTCAGCTATAGACTACACCAGCATGACTAGTATCTATGTGGACCCTACTACAGTTTAACCAGCTCAGCTATAGACTACACCAGCATGACTAGTATCTATGTGGACCCTACTACAGTTTAACCAGCTCAGCTATAGACTACACCAGCATGACTAGTATCTATGTGGACCCTACTACAGTTTAACCAGCTCAGCTATAGACTACACCAGCATGACTAGTATCTATGTGGACCCTACTACAGTTTAACCAGCTCAGCTATAGACTACACCAGCATGACTAGTATCTATGTGGACCCTACTACAGTTTAACCAGCTCAGCTATAGACTACACCAGCATGACTAGTATCTATGTGGACCCTACTACAGTTTAACCAGCTCAGCTATAGACTACATCAGCATGACTAGTATCTATGTGGACCCTACTACAGTTTAACCAGCTCAGCTATAGACTACACCAGCAAGACTAGTATCTATGTGGACCCTACTACAGTTTAACCAGCTCAGCTATAGACTACACCAGCATGACTAGTATCTATGTGGACCCTACTACAGTTTAACCAGCTCAGCTATAAACTACACCAGCATGACTAGTATCTATGTGGACCCTACTACAGTTTAACCAGCTCAGCTATAGACTACACCAGCATGACTAGTATCTATGTGGACCCTACTACAGTTTAACCAGCTCAGCTATAGACTACACCAGCATGACTAGTATCTATGTGGACCCTACTACAGTTTAACCAGCTCAGCTATAGACTACACCAGCATGACTAGTATCTATGTGGACCCTACTACAGTTTAACCAGCTCAGCTATAGACTACACCAGCATGACTAGCATCTATGTGGACCCTACTACAGTTTAACCAGCTCAGCTATAGACTACACCAGCATGACTAGTATCTATGTGTACCCTACTACAGTTTAACCAGCTCAGCTATAGACTACACCAGCATGACTAGTATCTATGTGGACCCTACTACAGTTTAACCAGCTCAGCTACAGACTACACCAGCATGACTAGTATCTATGTGGACCCTACTACAGTTTAACCAGCTCAGCTATAGACTACACCAGCATGACTAGTATCTATGTGGACCCTACTACAGTTTAACCAGCTCAGCTATAGACTACACCAGCATGACTAGTATCTATGTGGACCCTACTACAGTTTAACCAGCTCAGCTATAGACTACACCAGCATGACTAGTATCTATGTGGACACTACTACAGTTTAACCAGCTCAGCTATAGACTACACCAGCATGACTAGTATCTATGTGGACCCTACTACAGTTTAACCAGCTCAGCTATAGACTACACCAGCATGACTAGTATCTATGTGGACCCTACTACAGTTTAACCAGCTCAGCTACAGACTACACCAGCATGACTAGTATCTATGTGGACCCTACTACAGTTTAACCAGCTCAGCTATAGACTACACCAGTATCTATGTGGACCCTACTACAGTTTAACCAGCTCAGATATAGACTACACCAGCATGACTAGTAACTATGTGGACCCTACTACAGTTTAACCAGCTCAGCTATAGACTACACCAGTATCTATGTGGACCCTACTACAGTTTAACCAGCTCAGATATAGACTACACCAGCATGACTAGTATCTATGTGGACCCTACTACAGTTTAACCAGCTCAGCTATAGACTACACCAGCATGACTAGTATCTATGTGGACCCTACTACAGTTTAACCAGCTCAGCTATATACTACACCAGCATGACTAGTATCTATGTGGACCCTACTACAGTTTAACCAGCTCAGCTATAGACTACACCAGCATGACTAGTATCTATGTGGACCCTACTACAGTTTAACCAGCTCAGCTATAGACTACACCAGCATGACTAGTATCTATGTGGACCCTACTACAGTTTAACCAGCTCAGCTATAGACTACACCAGCATGACTAGTATCTATGTGGACCCTACTACAGTTTAACCAGCTCAGCTATAGACTACATCAGCATGACTAGTATCTATGTGGACCCTACTACAGTTTAACCAGCTCAGCTATAGACTACACCAGCATGACTAGTATCTATGTGGACCCTACTACAGTTTAACCAGCTCAGCTATAGACTACACCAGCATGACTAGTATCTATGTGGACCCTACTACAGTTTAACCAGCTCAGCTATAAACTACACCAGCATGACTAGTATCTATGTGGACCCTACTACAGTTTAACCAGCTCAGCTATAGACTACACCAGCATGACTAGTATCTATGTGGACCCTACTACAGTTTAACCAGCTCAGCTATAGACTACACCAGCATGACTAGTATCTATGTTGACCCTACTACAGTTTAACCAGCTCAGCTATAGACTACACCAGCATGACTAGTATCTATGTGGACCCTACTACAGTTTAACCAGCTCAGCTATAGACTACACCAGCATGACTAGTATCTATGTGGACCCTACTACAGTTTAACCAGCTCAGCTATAGACTACACCAGCATGACTAGTATCTATGTGGACCCTACTACAGTTTAACCAGCTCAGCTATAGACTACACCAGCATGACTAGTATCTATGTGGACCCTACTACAGTTTAACCAGCTCAGCTACAGACTACACCAGCATGACTAGTATCTATGTGGACCCTACTACAGTTTAACCAGCTCAGCTATAGACTACACCAGCATGACTAGTATCTATGTGGACCCTACTACAGTTTAACCAGCTCAGCTATAGACTACACCAGCATGACTAGTATCTATGTGGACCCTACTACAGTTTTAACCAGCTCAGCTATAGACTACACCAGCATGACTAGTATCTATGTGGACCCTACTACAGTTTAACCAGCTCAGCTACAGACTACACCAGCATGACTAGTATCTATGTGGACCCTACTACAGTTTAACCAGCTCAGCTTATAGACTACACCAGCATGACTAGTATCTATGTGGACCCTACTACAGTTTAACCAGCTCAGCTACAGACTACACCAGCATGACTAGTATCTATGTGGACCCTACTACAGTTTAACCAGCTCAGCTATAGACTACACCAGCATGACTAGTATCTATGTGGACCCTACTACAGTTTAACCAGCTCAGCTACAGACTACACCAGCATGACTAGTATCTATGTGGACCCTACTACAGTTTAACCAGCTCAGATATAGACTACACCAGCATGACTAGTAACTATGTGGACCCTACTACAGTTTAACCAGCTCAGCTATAGACTACACCAGTATCTATGTGGACCCTACTACAGTTTAACCAGCTCAGATATAGACTACACCAGCATGACTAGTATCTATGTGGACCCTACTACAGTTTAACCAGCTCAGCTATAGACTACACCAGCATGACTAGTATCTATGTGGACCCTACTACAGTTTAACCAGCTCAGCTATAGACTACACCAGCATGACTAGTATCTATGTGGACCCTACTACAGTTTAACCAGCTCAGCTATAGACTACACCAGCATGACTAGTATCTATGTGGACCCTACTACAGTTTAACCAGCTCAGCTATAGACTACACCAGCATGACTAGTATCTATGTGGACCCTACTACAGTTTAACCAGCTCAGCTATAGACTACACCAGCATGACTAGTAACTATGTGGACCCTACTACAGTTTAACCAGCTCAGCTATAGACTACACCAGCATGACTAGTATCTATGTGGACCCTACTACAGTTTAACCAGCTCAGCTATAGACTACACCAGCATGACTAGTATCTATGTGGACCCTACTACAGTTTAACCAGCTCAGCTATAGACTACACCAGCATGACTAGTATCTATGTGGACCCTACTACAGTTTAACCAGCTCAGCTATAGACTACACCAGCAT
>NW_027675380.1:1040000-1060000 GCF_965601325.2 Salmo salar
AAGAGACAGCGTTTCTTCTCCACTCGGTTGAGGACATCAAACTACCCTACTCCCTCCTCAACTCTAACCGATAAACAGCGGAAACCGATAAACAAACCCTCCCACCATGACAAAATACATTTGGAAAATAGGCAAAAGAATAGCTGCACTCTTCACGAACGACAAAACCTCACGTTACCAACTTCTTCTTCTTCTATGGTATAATGGAGGTCCTCAAACCAACGTTAAAGGAGCGTGGCGCCTCCTACTGTGCTGGAGTGTGTTCAATCACGGTTTACACCATTTCTAAATCCTCCTACCTAACTCAGTACTTCTGAGAAAATAAAAAAGATCCCTACTAACTTCTAATAGACCCTCCCCCATCCCCCAAATCCCTTCCAAACCCCATCCAACCCCATCCAACCTCAATGACCCTACACTTCAATCTTTCCCTCTCTTCAACATCCTTACAACATGGCCCTTGATCTCACATTTGTCCTCACCTGTACCCAGTGGAACATTAATATGTATTATATCTTGTTTTAAAGTTATTTTAGCTAACTAGTCTACAATTTCATTCCATTCCACACCTGAATGTGCTGGGACCCAGCAGAATCTCACTACTAGACCCATTCTCTCAATTCTCCATAATAACATTAATACCTCCAATAGTAGGTCACTCCTAATAGATTTACCAGATGATAAACTATTCAATACAGACAGAGAATCTGAGGATACTATAACTCTAACAGGCTGTACGTCCTCCACCCACTGGAGGACAACTATTATCACCAACAGTTCAACTGAGTACACTGACAGTTCATCTGTTAGTCTTCTACATATCTGCACATCACATTCAGGAAGGTAAACACCTGCTCCTGTGGGCCCACTATCTGGGTCCTTGGATCCATCTGTGAAAAGAGGTAAAAAAAGCATAACAACTTCTACCAATGTAATTGTCAACCAGTTTCCTGTTATCACTGACTTCTGACCCAATCTTTTCCTTTTGTCTACCAAGGTTAGATCAACAACAGGATCTGGGAGTAACCATGGAGGAACATCCCCTATCACCACAGAAAGGGCCAACCTCCAACTCCCTGAAACTACTCTCATCAGCAAGCTTTCCAACTGTCCAACCAAAACCACTGCCTTGTCTACTAGTATATTCCCAACAGTCATCTAGAACAGTAGCAGTGGGATGCTCAACCTCACAGCCTTTCAACCCAATAAGCTAATGACAATTTATTACGTCGTATATCCAAAGGCATCTCACCTGCCTCAACTGGACTATAATATAAATACATGATATTATGGGATACAAAATGGGAAAAGGGGAAATTATGATAATACTAAAAAACACCCTTCTAACTAACCCTACACTCATTAAAACCCACTACCCCATTCCACTACTTTGACCCTATCTGCTCCTGCACCAGGCCAACTAACCCTACACTCATTAAAACCCACTACCCCATTCCACTACTTTGACCCTATCTGCTCCTGCACCAGGCCAACTAACCCTACACTCATTAAAACCCCACTACCCCATTCCACTACTTTGACCCTATCTGCTCCTGCACCAGGCCAACTAACCCTACACTCATTAAAAACCCACTACCCCATTCCACTACTTTGACCCTATCTGCTCCTGCACCAGGCCAACTAACCCTACACTCATTAAAACCCACTACCCCATTCCACTACTTTGACCCTATCTGCTCCTGCACCAGGCCAACTAACCCTACACTCATTAAAACCCACTACCCCATTCCACTACTTTGACCCTATCTGCTCCTGCACCAGGCCAACTAACCCTACACTCATTAAAACCCACTACCCCATTCCACTACTTTGACCCTATCTGCTCCTGCACCAGGCCAACTAACCCTACACTCATTAAAACCCACTACCCCATTCCACTACTTTGACCCTATCTGCTCCTGCACCAGACCAACTAACCCTACACTCATTAAAACCCACTACCCCATTCCACTACTTTGACCCTATCTGCTCCTGCACCAGGCCAACTAACCCTACACTCATTAAAACCCACTACCCCATTCCACTACTTTGACCCTATCTGCTCCTGCACCAGGCCAACTAACCCTACACTCATTAAAACCCACTACCCCATTCCACTACTTTGACCCTATCTGCTCCTGCACCAGGCCAACGACCTGGGAGGACGGGACACCACCACTCAACACACCCTGGAACTCTTCTGAAGTCAAATCTAGTATGACCAAATACTTCTCTGCAGCTGCCACCAAAACATATTTTTTTTCAGTGATTTACATTCCATTTCTGCGGTACAGTTGATAACCATTTGCTATGAACACTAAGAAGCCAACCTTACTGAAGCATATATCACTGGTTGGCCCATCCCTCTGTGCTGTCACAGATCTACTACTCACAGGGATCCTCTCAGGATCCCTCAGCCTTGACCCATCCTCCTCTACTTTCTTCACTGCCTCAGCAGTGACAACCTGTTCCCAACAGTGGGGTCAGTGGGATTGGATAGGGACCCCTCTACCTCTCTCTCTCTCTCTGACTGGAGGAGACAGGTGAAATGGTGTGTCTCCTCTGGTCAACAATACTCACCTTGAGAGACTCCACAGCCTGTTGGAGCTCCTTCAGCTCCTTCTCTCTCTCCTGGAATCTCTGCTGGACCTTCTGCTGACTCATCCCCAGCTGCCTCTGTGGAGAATCACTCTTCAATGAGCTATCAAGCTTTATTAGTCCAGTAGATCAATAGTCTAGTAATGTGACATAGGGCCCATAGAGAGGAAGGTCTAAAAAATGGATGGCCCATTTACTAAATGATATTTATTTGTTGCTATGTGAATGATTATAGTTTTTATGGTAGGACTACATGTATCAACAGGTTGAGACTGAACTTTGGACTCATAAAAGGCCATTCAGAATGATAATAGTGTTTGACATTATAAAATGGTGATACATCTGGAGAATCTGGGTTGACATATCAATATACTCAAGGTTTGTGTTCATATTTGTTCTGCTGAGGATCCATTTCATTTGAATGATCTCATATTCAAACAGCCTTAGTTCCTACTGTATCTTTAATTCTTTGTTTATCAGACAGTCACCAACAAGTTGTTCTGGTCTTACCTGTTTCTCAGTCCTCTCTGCTGCAGCTGACACTGTATCATGGCCTTTATGTTCATCCATTGTACACAGATAACAGATACACTGCTGATCGGTACGACAGTAAACCTCCAGCAGTTTGTCATGATGAGAGCAGATCTTCTCCTGTAGTTGTGCGGTGGCTTTGACCAGCTTGTGCCTCTTCAAAGCAGGAAATTCGTAGTGAGATTGGAGGTGAGTCTCACAGTAAGAGGCCAGACACACCAGACAGGACATGAGGGCTTTCTGCTTTCTGGTCCCAGTGCAGAAATCACACGCCACATCTCTAGGTCCAGCATAGCACAGAGCAGGAGGGGGAGCAGCCTGGAGTCCTGTCTTCTTCAGTTTCTCCACCAGCTCAGCCAACATGTTATTTTTCCTCAGATTAGGCCTTGGAGTGAAGGTCTCTCTGCACTGAGGACAGCTATAGACCCCTTTCAGAACATCCTGATCCCAGCAGCCCTCAATACAGCTCCTACAGTAACTGTGTCCACAGGGGATGGTGACTGGTTCCTTCAGTAGATCCAGACAGACAGAACAACAGAACTGGTCCTGGTCCAGCAGAACTCCCTGTTGAGCCATTTGGACGGTTGTTCACTCTCACACAAACAGACGACACAGAGACTCAGATCAGTTTCGTTTCCTCAGAAGAGAGTTTGTGAAGGGGGAGGGATTTCCTGGTTCTGCCAGAGGGGTGGGGTTAGAGGGAGGGAGGGTTTAGAGGGAGGGAGGGGTTAGAGGGAGGGAGGGAGGGGTTAGAGGAATGCAGGAAGAGAGAGAGGAACTGCATGCAACAGCAAGAGGGAGACAAATAGTCTTGTTCCAATGTTAGAGCCCTTAACATGGAACAAATGACATAATGAATCTTAAAATGTGAGTTGTTAGAATATATGAAGGGTAACAGTTTTCTATGAAGTACGTATGTATCATTATTTTAATCACCTTTATAATGCCTTATAAATCAATAAGTCCTGAGGAGGTGTGATATATGGTTATTATACAGTACCGCGGCTAAGGGCTGTTCTTAGACAAGACACAACACGGATTGAGAATTATCTAACACTTTCAACAATACAATCACATTTTATTTCATTGGTTTCATACACATATTTATCAGTTGTTATTGTGGGTGAAGTGAAATGCTTGTGTTCCTGGTTCCAACAGTGCAGTAATATCTAACAATGCTTGTGTTCCCAGCTCCAACAGTGCAGTAATATCTAACAATGCTTGTGTTCCCAGCTCCAACAGTGCAGTAATATCTAACAATGCTTGTGTTCCCAGCTCACAGAGGGCAGAAGTCAATGAAAATATTAGGACAAGCAATGATATATATATATATATATACATATATACACTGTATACTGTGATGTGATGCATAGACAATTTGGAGTACATCTGTAGTATATCTGAAGAATAGTAGATGTACAGTAGTAGTTATATAGGATGAACCAGGACTAGAATACAGTATATACATATGAAGTGGACAGCAGTAGTTATATAGGATGAACCATGACTAGAATACAGTATATACATATGAAGTGGACAGCAGTAGTTATATAGGATGAACCATGACTAGAATACAGTATATACATATGAAGTGGACAGCAGTAGTTATATAGGATGAACCATGACTAGAATACAGTATATACACATGAAGTGGACAGTAGTAGTTATATAGGATGAACCAGGACTAGAATACAGTATATACATATGAAGTGGACAGCAGTAGTTATATAGGATGAACCAGGACTGGAATACAGTATATACATTTGTATTTATTTCACCTTTATTTAACCAGGTAGGCAAGTTGAGAACAAGTTCTCATTTACAATTGCGACCTGGCCAAGATAAAGCAAAGCAGTTCGACAACATACAACAACACAGAGTTACACATGGAGTAAAACAAACATACAGTCAATAATACAGTAAAAACATAAGTCTATATACATTGTGAGCAAATTAGGTGAGATAAGGGAGGTAAAGGCAATAAATAGGCCATGGTGGCAAAGTAAATACAATATAGCAAGTAAAACACTGGAATGGTAGATTTATAATTTGAAGAAAGTTCAAAGTTAAAATATAAATAATATGGTGCAAAGGAGCAAAATAAATAAATAAATAAATACAGTAGGGGAACAAGTAGTAGTTTGGGCTAAATTATAGATGGGCTATGTACAGGTGCAGTGATCTGGGAGCTGCTCTGACAGCTGGTGCTTAAAGCTAGTGAGGGAGATAAGTGTTTCCAGTTTCAGAGATTTTTGTAGTTCGTTCCAGTCATTGGCAGCAGAGAACTGGAAGGAGAGACGGCCAAAGGAGGAAATGGCTTTGTGGGTGACCAGAGAGATCCCTGACCTTATCTTCTCTCAAGAAGATGTCTGGTAGGCCATTTTTAAATACCTTTTTTGGACATTTCAAGATAGCAGATGTTTGAGTTGGGTCTATTAACACAGCTGTGAGTTGTTATTTTTTTCATTTTTTCATTTTTTACAAAATGAGCAGTCCTGGAAGTGACAGATTTTGACTCATATTGAGTGATAAGACTGAGCTATTTAAAAACACTTTTTCAACATTTCAAGATAGCAGTTAGTTCAGTTTGATCTTATTAAAGACAGCTGTATATTATTTTTTTTGACCCAAAAATATTCTATGTTCACGCCCACTTTTTTTGCACTATGTTTGAAGGCTGTCAACTTCTTGTCAGGAGGAGAATCACTTAGCCTTTCGACTAATTTTCAAATGATAGGATGCCTATTTAAAAACACTTTAGTAGGTGCAAGCGTCCCACCTAGCCCATAGAGGTTAAACCTAAACAGAATAAGTTGCAACTTAAGGTATAATTATTTTATTCATTTTGACATATTGTTTGGGACCACTTTTTTTGCTCTGTTTGAAGGCTGTCAGCTTCTTCTCAGGAAGAGAATCACTTAGCCTTTCGACTAATTTTGGGTTAGTTGGACTAATTTTGTGTTAGTTCTCTCAAGAAGAACAAACCCATCTCAACATGACAGAAAGTAAGTTTGACAACTTTAAATGGCTTATTAAAATCAAATTACAGATTTCTTCTCCTTTCTAACAAATCCACAGATGCAAATAACGAACATTACAAAATAATAAAATATGACAAACCCTAGCAAGGGCAGCAATTATATATAAATAAAGAACAAAATAAAGTGCTCAGTTTGAGAAAATGTTTTTTAAACATCAGCCTGAGATTACCATTTGCTTTTTGTTAACTCCATTTCTTATCTGAACAGCCTCAACCAGTTGCACAAGAAACAGACTATCAACTCAATAAACATTTTCCCCCTCTTTTTTTACTTTGATAAACAGTAATGCTGTCTTGAGGTAGACATTAGAAGACAAGCGTGTCCTCCTTCGTTTAAAGATTTTGTGCGAGAAACACCAGCCTGTCAACGGCATCCGGCTTCAGAGATGCTCTGTGGCAGGTCACGATATTGCCACTGCAGCTGAAAACCCTTTCGGAGGGTGAACTGGTAGCTGGTACCAAGAGATACTTTTTTTGCCAGGTGGCTCAGAGCTGGAAAGACAACTTCATGATCCTTCCACCACTTGAGGGGATCAGTGTCACTCTCCAGACTTGCTGACTGCAAGTAACTTGACAGTTCATTTTCAATAGCCTCCCTCTTGGTTGGTGGTGCAGTGGTGGTGGCTGTGCGCTGCTTGAAGAAGCTTGCCAGTGTCTTAGCTTTTGGTGCCACTGCTGCTTCTCCATCTGCAGGCTCAGGCACAGTTGGCACACGTAGGTAAGGCGGTTGACAGCTGCTCTGATCAGCCAGTAGCGTCTCCACCTCCAAGACAGCTCTGTGCTTCAATGCATCAACTTTTTCACTTGGGATATAGGTGGCCCTGAAGCGTGGATCCACAAATGAAGCCATCTCCAATAGGTCAGTAGTGGCTGGGTCAGAATACTTGCGGTTGAGGTACTCAACAATGCTGGTCTTGATCGATTTGCAAAGCTCGCTATCACCCTCTTCACATGCCAGGAGACTTTCGTTAAAAAGGTGCAGCACAGGTTTTACATATGATAGAGTGACGTACTCCTCACCTGACAAAGCATCGGTAAAGTCCTGGAGAGGTTTCAGGACCTTTTGGACTGCTTCTAGGACCTCTAAGTCCTGCCAGGTAGGGACAAGGTGCCTGGTCTTTTTGTCATTAGACAGGACTTTGGCCAGTGCTCCTTCCTGCTCCAGGACTCTCTCTATCATCTGCTGCCTTGATCCCCAGCGTGTGGCAGACTCGGTTATGAGTTGGTGACTTGGCAGACCCAGCTGAATCTGGACTTCAGCAAGATGTCTCCTTTTCTTCCAGCTGTACCAAAAACAGCTTACAATTCTCTTGCACAGAGAAATGGCCCGGGTGACGCGCTTGTCATTCATGCCATGTCCTGTCAGAAACATAAAAAAAACTATTAAACAAATGTGCTTATGCGAGAAAATTTGACTCTGTTTTCACTTTAACACACTCATACAACTAAGTGCTTTCCAAAATCAAGCTTTAGAAATATTCTACATGAATATTTTCTTGTTTCATAGTTTATTTTTTTAACCTCTATGGGCTAGGTGGGACGCTTGCGTCCCACCTACGTAACAGCCACTGCCAGCCTGTGGCACGATTTTCAAAACCTTAAAAATCCTATTACTTCAATTTCTCAAACATATGACTATTTTACAGCCATTTAAAGATAAGACTCTCGTTAATCTAACCACACTGTCCGATTTCAAAAAGGCTTTACAACGAAAGCAAAACATTAGATTATGTCAGCAGAGTACCAAGTCAGAAATAATCAGACACCCATTTTTCAAGCCAGCATATAATGTCACCAAAACCCAGAAGACAGCTAAATGCAGCACTCACCTTTGATGATCTTCATCAGATGACAACCCTAGGACATTATGTTATACAATACATGCATGTTTTGTTCAATCAAGTTCATATTTATATCAAAAACCAGCTTTTTCCATAGCATGTGACGTTCAGAACTAGCATACCCCCCGCAAACTTCTGGGGAATTCGCTAACATTTTACTAAATTACTCACGATAAACGTTCACAAAAAGCATAACAATTATTTTAAGAATTATAGATACAGACCTCCTCTATGCACTCGATATGTCCGATTTTAAAATAGCTTTTTGGTGAAAGCACATTTTGCAATATTCTAAGTACATAGCCCAGGCATCACGGGCTCGCTATTTAGACACCCGGCAAGTTTAGCACTCACCATAATCATATTTACTATTATAAAAGTTTGATTACCTTTTGTTGTCTTCGTCAGAATACACACCCAGGACTGCTACTTCAATAACAAATGTTGGTTTGGTCCAAAATAATCCATCGTTATATCCGAATAGCGGCGTTTTGTTCGTGCGTTCCAGACACTATCCGAAATAGTAAAGAAGTGTCGCGCGCATGGCGCAATTCGTGACAATAAAATTCTAAGTATTCCATTACCGTACTTCGAAGCATGTCAACCGCTGTTTAAAATCAATTTTTACGCCATTTTTCTCGTAGAAAAGCGATAATATTCCGACAGGGAATCTCCTTTTCGGCAAACAGAGGAAAAAATCCCAAAGGCGGGGGCGGTCGGGGTCACGCGCATAAGCCAGTGTCCCTTGATCGGCCACTTGAGAAAGGCGATAATGTGTTTCAGCCTGGGGCTGGAATGACGACATTCTCTTTTTTCCCGGGCTCTGAGCGCCTATGGACGACGTGGGAAGTGTATTTTATTGTTTCATAGTTTATTTTTTTTAATCAACGCCAGTCCTAATCATAAATATCAAATATATTCATTTATTTTGTGAATTTTAATCCTGTAAGTGATTTTTATGTATTATTATTTGTGTATAATTTATAAATGATGACTATACTGTATGTACATTTACTGATGTTTCGTTCTTGTTGTTGTTCTTAGTATTTAATTTATGCTTATTTAATGCTACTTCATATTTCTACTCCACTAAAAACTCCACAATGTTTAGGCCTACCTACGTGTCAACATTAGTTTCTAGTTACTTTGCAGTTGGCTCTTCAATCCAGAGAAAAAACTATAGTCTATCATAATAACTAAATATGTTACCTTGATGATATCAACAGGCTAACCAGCATTTTAAAGTCATAATTACCTCACATTTACCAGCTGTAACATTAAAGTGGTAAACACATCAATGCATCACTAATTCTTATCCAATAACCTAATAAATATGGTTCTGAAATCTACCATCCTGTATTGTAAGTGATTTTACTTTTAGCACTTTATGTTTTGTGTTTTATTAATCAATTTTTGGCCAAGACAGCAGCATAAAACAAAAAAAGTTGCAGACAGACACAAAGGAAAATAATAAAAAACTAATATTTGAATATGTTTTTTTCTTTAAAGTAAAATATGTGAATACTCCTTAATAAAACACTGCACTCCCCAATAGCCAAGTGTAGTCTGACCGAAGCACTGCATCCTCATCGTTCAGCTCCACCGCTCTGACCACGTCGCTCCCGTTGGCGGTTGTTATAGCAACCGGATGCTTTTCTTGGAGTTTCCCAGCTTGCGTCCTGCGAGGCCTCAGCTATATGCTCACCGGTGTGATCCTGGGGGGAAATAACTTGTTTTGGAGACACGACGCTGTTTTCATCTCCCCCAGTCGTTGAATGAAGTGAACATGTCACGCTTCATGTAAGGCTCACATTGTCCTGCTCGACCCACATATCGCTGGTCAACGCCAAAATGGGTCCCGTTAGCGAGCCGGTCAGCAAGGCTCTGCCTGACTTCAGTGGACATTTGTGGCAGTGCTTCTCGTGTAAAGTAGTTGGGAAGCTCATATCTCGGGTCCATAGTTTTCAGTAGCTTTTTGAATCCGACTTGTTCCACAGTTGCAACAGGGACCATATCTTTAGCAATGTGATAGGACACCGCTGTAGTTATAGTACACCACTTGCCAATTTTCTTTTCATAAAGGCACACTGCGGGAAAATGAAGTTTGCAGTGAGCTTTGTTTCGGGACTTTTTCGGGTTGTCGACGGCTTGCGGCTGGGGCTTCTGCAGCGCGCAGTTTCACACACTCTTCGTATTGCAGTTTGTGCCACTGTTTTAGGTGGTGAAAAAGATTTGTAGTGCTTCCACCCCTGGCTGTAACTTTTTTTATGGCACTGCCTACATATAACGTGATTTTGTTGCTCATCTGATACTTTGAATCCGAACCATCTCCAAATTACTGAGCCAATGCTTTTTCTTTTACTAACCAATTCCTCGTCAAAACGCTCCGCAGACGCTGTTGCTTCCTCCATGTTTGTTGAAGTGTCTGTTCCTGCCCCTCCGCCCTCTGTGCATGAAAGAGGAGGCGCGGGGAGCAGCGCAGAGAGCTCCGGGTCTGCAGCTTGCTTGGAGCAAGGATCAAAGCGCAAATTTCAACTATATCGATATATGCGAAATGGTCTAATTTCATATCACATTTAAAATATATCGATATATTTTTTATATCGATATATCGCCCAGCCCTACTGGTAGGCCCATTTAAATACCTTTTTTGGACATTTCAAGATAGCAGATGTTTGAGTTGGGTCTATTAACACAGCTGTGAGTTGTTATTTTTTTCATTTTTTCATTTTTGACAAAATGAGCACTCCTGGAAGTGACAGATTTTGACTCATATTGAGTGATAAGACTGAGCGATTTAAAAACAATTTTTCAACATTTCAAGATAGCAGTTAGTTCAGTTTGATCTTATTAAAGACAGCTGTATCATTTTTGTATTCATTTTGACATATTTTTTGGGACCACTTCTTTTGCTCTGTTTGAAGGGTGTCAGCTTCTTCTCAGGAAGAGAATCACTTGACCTTTCGACAAATTTTGGGTTAGTTCGACTCATTTTGGATTAGTTCTCTCAAGAAGAGGAAGGACCTGATCCTAGATCATAATGAATCAGATTACATGGAGAGGGGGGGACCTGATCCTAGATCATAATGAATCAGATTACATGGAGAGGGGGACCTGATCCTAGATCATAATGAATCAGATTACATGGAGAGGGGGACCTGATCCTAGATCATAATGAATCAGATTACATGGAGAGGGGGGACCTGATCCTATATCATAATGAATCAGATTACATGGAGAGGGGGGACCCAATCCTAGATCATAATGAATCAGATTACATGGAGAGGGGGGGACCTGATCCTAGATCATAATGAATCAGATTACATGGAGAGGGGGGACCCAATCCTAGATCATAATGAATCAGATTACATGGAGAGGGGGGACCTGATCCTAGATCATAATGAATCAGATTACATGGAGAGGGGGACCTGATCCTAGATCATAATGAATCAGATTACATGGAGAGGGGGACCTGATCCTAGATCATAATGAATCAGATTACATGGAGAGGGGGACCTGATCCTAGATCATAATGAATCAGATTACATGGAGAGGGGGGACCTGATCCTAGATCATAATGAATCAGATAACATGGAGAGGGGGGACCTGATCCTATGTCATAATGAATCAGATAACATGGAGAGGAGGACCTGATCCTAGATCATAATGAATCAGATTACATGGAGAGGGGGACCTGATCCTATGTCATAATGAATCAGATTACATGGAGAGGAGGACCTGATCCTAGATCATAATGAATCAGATTACATGGAGAGGGGGGACCTGATCCTAGATCATAATGAATCAGATTACATGGAGAGGGGGGACCTGATCCTAGATCATAATGAATCAGATTACATGGAGAGGGGGAACTGATCCTAGATCATAATGAATCAGATTACATGGAGAGGGGGGACCTGATCCTATGTCATAATGAATCAGATTACATTGAGAGGAGGGACCTGATCCTAGATCATAATGAATCAGATTACATGGAGAGGAGGGACCTGATCCTAGATCATAATGAATCAGATTACATGGAGAGGGGGGACCTGATCCTAGATCATAATGAATCAGATTACATGGAGAGGGGGGCCTGATCCTAGATCATAATGAATCAGATTACATGGAGAGGGGGGACCTGATCCTAGATCATAATGAATCAGATTACTTGGAGAGGGGGGACCTGATCCTATGTCATAATGAATCAGATTACATGGAGAGGGGGACCTGATCCTAGATCATAATGAATCAGATTAAATGGAGAGGGGGGACCTGATCCTAGATCATAATGAATCAGATTACATGGAGAGGAGGGACCTGATCCTAGATCATAATGAATCAGATTACTTGGAGAGGGGGACCTGATCCTAGATCATAATGAATCAGATTAAATGGAGAGGGGGGACCTGATCCTAGATCATAATGAATCAGATTACATGGAGAGGGGGACCTGATCCTAGATCAGCAATCCAACTCTGGGACACTGCCTGTATGAAACCGAACACACAGTTGTAAAGTCTAGTTACAGCAGGTATTTACTGCCATCTAGTGGAAGATACCAATAAAACACTTTATTTTCAGGGTGGGGAGACGGCTGATTGAAACCGAAAGTAAAGTTGTTCTTTTGTTCAGGATCCATTTTGAGACGACAGAGCAGAAAACACTACATGGAGATTATTGAAAAATAAAGTAAGTATTTCTGAACAATAATCTATTCTAATGGACAGAGTAAGAGAATGAATACTAGGAATGAGATATTACTAGTTAGTAGAACTGCTACTTGAGCTGAGTTGCTGACAGACAGCAGTTTTCAAAGTGGAAACTAATCAGTAGGTCTACATGTTATCAGTAAAACGTCTGGTAAAGATGGCGGAGGAGCTTTTACATTATATGGTTTTATGTTTATCTCAGGGTTTCTCAATCCTTTTGTTCTTACCAGCACGTACACACCTGATTCAACTAATCATTAAATATTTTATGACAGTTTAATATTTGAGGCATACAAATTAACATTCTCAAATAATTAAAACCTTTTGGGTTTGTAGGCCTGTTAACAATTATTATAGTCCTACAGTAACTCACATTCTGGAGGAAAAAACAAAGCTAAACTTGGTTTCCAGTAAATTATATGTTTAGCTAAAATAATGTAAGAGAGATGTCTTGAAGAAACGCATCTGGGTTTAGAACTCTGTGTCTCAGTGCCCTGCGACGGTGGGAAGTTCGTTTTGCATGGCCCGGTGCTACAGGCGAGTGGATATTTATTTTAAGGACCAATGAAATGGTCTAAAATGCGTAACCTCTGCACACCCGGGGAGCTGGGCAATGCAAAACAAATTCACCCAGTGACCGTTACTTTATTTCCTTATATGAAACTGAAAGTAACTTTGTAGCCCACGCAGTTACAAAATGTCTGTTGAAACTGTGGCTCATTTGTCTCTAGAACGTTAGAACAGTGGTGGAAAAAGTACGCAATTCTCATACTGGAGTAAAAGTAAAGATACCTTAATAGAAAATGACTCAATTAAAAGTGAAAGTCACCCAGTAAAATACTTCTTCAGTAAAAGTCAAAGTATTTGGTTTCAAATATAATTAAGTATCAAAAGTAAATGTAATTGCTAAAATATACTTAAGCATCAAAAGTAAAAGTAAAGTAGTGATAATTTAAAATTCCTTTTATTAAGCAAACCAGACGGCACAATTTTCTTGTTATTTTAATTTACGGATAGCCAGGGTCACACTCCAACACTCAGACATCATTTAAAAATGAAGCATTTGTGTTTAGTGAGTCCTCCAGATCAGAGGCAGGGATGACCAGGGATGTTCTCTGTTTAGTGAGTCCTTCAGATCAGAGGCAGTAGGGATGACCAGGGATGTTCTCTGTTTAGTGAGTCCTCCAGATCAGAGACAGTAGGGATGACCAGGGATGTTCTCTGTTTAGTGAGTCCTCCAGATCAGAGGCAGTAGGGATGACCAGGGATGTTCTCTGTTTAGTGAGTCCTCCAGATCAGAGGCAGTAGGGATGACCAGGGATGTTCTCTGTTTAGTGAGTCCGCAGTAGGGATGACCAGGGATGTTCTCTGTTTAGTTAGTCCTCCAGATCAGAGGCAGTAGGGATGACCAGGGATGTTCTCTGTTTAGTTAGTCCTCCAGATCAGAGGCAGTAGGGATGTTCTCTTGATAAGTGTTCAAATTGGACCGTTTTCTGTCCTGCTAAGCATTCAACATGTAACGAGTACTTTTGGGTGTCAGGGAAAATGTATGGAGTAAATAGTACATCTTTTTCTTCATGAATGTAGAGAAGTAAAAGAGAAAGTTGTTAAAAATATATTTCTCAAAGAGATAATGAATGAATGAGAACAATTGACATTCAAGAATTAGTCACTGTGTTGACCACAACCAACATGCTGGATCTCTGTTTAGTTGTCACTGTGTTAACCACAACCAACATGCTGGATCTCTGTTTAGTTGTTACTGTGTTAACCACAACCAACATGTTGGATCTCTGTTTAGTTGTCACTGTGTTAACCACAACCAACATGCTGGATCTCTGTTTAGTTGTCACTGTGTTAACCACAACCAACATGCTGGATCTCTGTTTAGTTGTCACTGTGTTAACCACAACCAACATGCTGGATCTCTGTTTAGTTGTCACTGTGTTAACCACAACCAACATGCTGGATCTCTGTTTAGTTGTCCCTGTGTTGACCACAATCAACATGTTGGATCTCTGTTTAGGGGTCAGTGCTCTAAAATGAGTCTCTCTGGGGAGAGAGAGGAGGGGGGCCCTGCCTCTAAAATGCATCTCTCTGGGGGACATGACACCAAAGCTAAGAGGTAAGATGACAATTTTATGAAGAATTTATTAACTTTATTTCCAAAATAAATAGCTATCTTAAGATGAATGCAGTTACTGTAAATCTCTCTGGATAAGAGCATCTGCTAAATCAGGGGTTCTCAATCCGGGGTTCTCAATCCGGGGTCTGTGGAGGTACTGCAGGGGCTCCACGGCACCCTAACTGTACTCGTTGCAATGTAACACATTTGATAGAATTTTCACATGACACGACCACTTTGCCTACTCTTAATTATTGCCTAATATAATGGAATGCATATTTTCTTTACCAATTCTGATCGTTGTTACAAGAAGAATTTTGACAATATTCCCGTTATATCAACACACTCTTCACACCCGTTTAACAACTCTAAATAGCTTTGGCATAGTAGGCATCAAGTCCCTTGCCAATAATGTTGCCTGCAACGTTGCATACAATGTTCATTTTCATCGAACACAGATTACGCCCTAGATGTCTTCAATTGCCCAATTTATAGCCATGCCAAATTTAGGATAATTTTTTTAACAATGTGATGTTGTGCTCCCAAGGGAGAACTTGAAATAACATGATGTGGATAATTAAATAATCAAAAGAAAAACGTGTTAATTTTACACTCAGAAAAGAAGGTTCCTTATAGAACCAAAAAGGCTTCTATCACTTCCTTAATATATGGAATCACTAAAAGTGATATATATTTTGGGGTTCAGTGAAGAAGATCTACTAGAGTTCTGATCAACGAATGGTGAATGTTTTGAGGATGTGAACCCAGCAGCCCTCCAGTGGTCAGATCAATTCCACCTGTTTTTTCCAGCGCCCGGCCCGGGATTCAAACCAGCCACCTTTCAGCCACAGGTCCAACTCCTGCCACAGCTCCAACTCCTTAATCGCTGGGCGAAAACCTGAGTTAATCTTGGGAAATTAGCATAAATTAATCTGCCAAAATGAAGACAAAATGCTTTGGAGACATACATGGTATCACTTGTTATACATAAGTATTATACATAAATCATTGCCAAAAGGACAGGACATATATTATTTATGGATTGATCATATCAAATATCAAAACATTATTTTAACTACTACAAAGCATTTACATGTGGCTCAGGAACCACTGACTCACTGCATTGTTCTATAGTATTATCAAGACACCTGCTGTTAACTCTTAACTACTTAGGACAGCTCACGAGGTGTTCTAAATATCTGCTGACTAGGTGGGACTAGAGATTTCATGCATAGCTTTAATTTATTCCCCGAAGTGTCAAATGTCTTTATTCTCAGCACTTATACGACCACTTCTCTACTCTGAGACGCTTTGTGGATATGGGCCTAGATCTCAAAATATTGTTATAAAAAAAGTGGAACGTTTGTTTAACATAATAATAAAAAATGAATATTACTAATGTAACCCACTGTAAAGACTGGGCTTAGTTGATTGTGTTGCACTGCTCAAGTCCGCGTTCTGGAACTGTCCGAGTCCACGTCCGGTGTGGCACCAAGAATATTGTCCGGTTACGCGCAGAGTGGACTAAGGTAAATTTTGGGGAATAACGATGGAGTTTGTTACAGTGTTGAAACGCCAAACTTTATTGTTCAATTAGCTTTTTGCTTTACGGTCAGGGACAGGATGAGTGTAGCCAGATCCTTTTCACTCTCTATCCTTGTTTCATTTTGTGGTTCACCGGATTCGTCATCATCATCGAGACAAACGACAGACGAACGTCCTGCTAGCTAGCCAAGCTAGTCGGTAAAGCTAGGTAAGCTAGCTAGCTACTCTACCAGCAGCATCCTAGTTATCCTAGCTAGTCGGTACAGCTAGGTAAGCTAGCTAGCTACTCTACCAGCAGCATCCTAGTTATCCTAGCTAGTCGGTACAGCTAGGTAAGCTAGCTAGCATCTCTACCAGCAGCATCCTAGTTATCCAAGCTAGTAGGTACAGCTGGGTAAGCTAGCTAGCTAGCTACCCTACCAGCAGCATCCTAGTTATCCTAGCTAGTCGGTACAGCTGGGTAAGCTAGCTAGCTACTCTACCAGCAGCATCCTAGTTATCCTAGCTAGTTAGTACAGCTAGGTAAGCTAGCTAGCTACTCTACCAGCAGCATCCTAGTTATCCTAGCTAGTTGGAACAGCTGGGTAAGCTAACTAGCTACTCTACCAGCAGCATCCTAGTTATCCAAGCTAGTCGGTACAGCTGGGTAAGCTAGCTAGCTAGCTACTCTACCAGCAGCATCCTAGTTATCCTAGCTAGTCGGTACAGCTGGGTAAGCTAGCTAGCTACTCTACCAGCAGCATCCTAGTTATCCTAGCTAGTCGGTACAGCTGGGTAAGCTAGCTAGCTACTCTACCAGCAGCATCCTAGTTATCCTAGCTAGTTAGAACAGCTGGGTAAGCTAACTAGCTACTCTACCAGCAGCATCCTAGTTATCCTAGCTAGTCGTTACAGCTAGGTAAGCTAGCTAGCTACTCTACCAGCAGCATCCTATTTATCCTAGCTAGTCGTTACAGCTAGGTAAGCTAGCTAGCTACTCTACCAGCAGCATCCTAGTTATCCTAGCTAGTCGGTACAGCTAGGTAAGCTAGCTAGCTACTCTACCAGCAGCATCCTAGTTATCCTAGCTTGTCGGTACAGCTAGGTAAGCTAGCTAGCTACTATACCAGCAGCATCCTAGTTATCCTAGCTAGTCGGTACAGCTAGGTAAGCTAGCTAGCTACTCTACCAGCAGCATCCTAGTTATCCTAGCTAGTCGGTACAGCTGGGTAAGCTAGCTAGCTACTCTACCAGCAGCATCCTAGTTATCCAAGCTAGTTGGTACAGCTAGGTAAGCTAGCTAGCATCTCTACCAGCAGCATCCTAGTTATCCAAGCTAGTCGGTACAGCTGGGTAAGCTAGCTAGCTAGCTACCCTACCAGCAGCATCCTAGTTATCCTAGCTAGTCGGTACAGCTGGGTAAGCTAGCTAGCTACTCTACCAGCAGCATCCTAGTTATCCTAGCTAGTCGGAACAGCTGGGTAAGCTAGCTAGCTACTATACCAGCAGCATCCTAGTTATCCTAGCTAGTCAGAACTGCTAGGTAAGCTAGCTAGCTACTATACCAGCAGCATCCTAGTTATCCTAGCTAGTCGGTACAGCTAGGTAAGCTAGCTAGCTACTCTACCAGCAGCATCCTAGTTATCCTAGCTAGTCGGTACAGCTATGTAAGCTAGCTAGCTACTCTACCAGCAGCATCCTAGTTATCCTAGCTAGTCGGTACAGCTAGGTAAGCTAGCTAGCTACTCTACCAGCAGCATCCTAGTTATCCTAGCTAGTTGGAACAGCTAGGTAAGCTAGTTCGCTACTCTACCAGCAGCATCCTAGTTATCCTAGCTAGTCGGAACAGCTGGGTAAGCTAGCTAGCTACTATACCAGCAGCATCCTAGTTATCCTAGCTAGTCAGTACTGCTAGGTAAGCTAGCTAGCTACTATACCAGCAGCATCCTAGTTATCCTAGCTAGTCGGTACAGCTAGGTAAGCTAGCTAGCTACTCTACCAGCAGCATCCTAGTTATCCTAGCTAGTCGGTACAGCTATGTAAGCTAGCTAGCTACTCTACCAGCAGCATCCTAGTTATCCTAGCTAGTCGGTACAGCTAGGTAAGCTAGCTAGCTACTCTACCAGCAGCATCCTAGTTATCCTAGCTAGTCGGTACAGCTAGGTAAGCTAGTTCGCTACTCTACCAGCAGCATCCTAGTTATCCTATCCTCCCTCTCTCGTTGACGGATGCTGGCTACCTCTGTCCGGTTCTCCTCTCTTCACTAGATGGACGGTAACTTTAGTGTTTAACCCCTCTGTATCCAAGGACCAATCTTTTGAATATTTTTTTCGGGGCGCCTCAAGTAGGCTGGACACATTCCATTTTGTTTATTCTCAGCTGCCTCACCAACGTCTGAATGTGAATTAATAACTTTTAATTGCTAAATATTTCCAATAGATGGCAGCATAAGACCACGAAGCATCAGTTATAGGCTACAAGCAGCAATATGATTGACATAAAATAGCATGCAACCACAGACTATATGTCCCATGATTTTCTAAAATGGTCACTCATTAACATAACTTTAGTTAGCTATATATCTCGTTTTAGGGCTGTGTTGCTTTTAGGAGAGCAAATTAATAGTGACTAGAGCAGGTATTGAACCTCAGTATACATTTATTATAAAAAGTAATCTTAATATCTGATATTGCGAGTAAACAACCTCAGAATAGAAAAGACAAGAGTGCGTCTTCCAGCCCACCAATAAATTACATCATTCAACCCTCCCGGTTAGTAAATTTACCTCAACATGCCCCTGGAGAAGGCAGAGCGATGACACCAGCTTTTTACCGGGGCTGAGTTGACTACTAGAGAGAGAAGGCAGAGCGACGACACCAGCTTTTTACCGGGGCTGAGTTGACTACTAGAGAGAGAAGGCAGAGCGACGACACCAGCTTTTTATACATTTTGTTCATTATTTAAAAAAATAAACTACTGATTTAGATGGGTGAGATTATCTGCCAAAGTAACAGCCCTGTAGACAAAGAAGAGCTCTCCAGTAGGTACCAAAACATTCAAAGGACTTTTTCTCAAAAGTGAGGTTCCAAGTTGATTAACATTCAAAGCAGAATTACTTTCCCATTGTTCCTCAACTGCAGTGTCTGATATACCATTTTCTAGCTCTGAGTCTCTACTTTTATCCAATGTAAAAAACACCATTTTGCTACATAAGATCGAAACGGTCGGTCACATTTGAGAGTGAGGCAGATATATAGCATTTTGTAAAAAATTATTATTTGTCTCTCTGAAAGGAAACCATCAAGTGATAGATTTTAAACAAAAACATGTCTGTCATTGAACAACCCCATGCCATGATTAAAAAACACACCTCTATAATAATTTCTTTAAACAATAAAAGCTAATTTACCAACATTTCTGAAAATGGATATGTAGCGGTTCGGAATGAAACTCGTTTCCCCATCTGAGATCAGAGTAGATGAGAGATGTAATGTTTGTCTCTGTTGTGTTGAAGTCCAATCAAGCAGGAGAGACCAGCCTCCCCTGTTCCCAGCTGTGTGTCCATGAAGAGTGAGCAGTCTATGGATCCTCCTATATCCTTTAGAGAGGGAGACTTTCCTACTGAACAA
>NW_027675380.1:1070000-1183303 GCF_965601325.2 Salmo salar
ATGGGTCATGGTCAGTGAGTTAAACAACCCTGTCTCTAGTCATTTCTCCTCTCCCATTTTCACATTTCTTTTGGTTGTTTTCATAATCCATAGGCTAATCCTTTAGTCCATTTTCATAGTCCTAAAACAATATTAAACAAACACAACGTTCCCTCCCTGTGTGTGTGTGTGTGTGTGTGTGTGTGTGTGTGTGTGTGTGTGTGTGTGTGTGGTGTGTGTGTGTGTGTGTGTGTGTGTGTGTGTGTGTGTGTGTGTGTGTGTGTGTGTACTGTAATCTCATGTTTTGTCCACAGAAACCAACAGGAGAGATCAGAGTCAGAGATTCTCAGTGGTCAGTCTTCCCAGAGTCATCAAACAGACCTGGACTCTATATTCAGTGTATGTGATCCTGTTATGTACATTTGTTTTTGTTTACCTCAAGTAAAGTTGATCTGTCAATCATTCATTAATGTGTTAATGAGAAAGCATTTCTTCTCTTGATTAACTTATTGACTTGATTTATTTTAGTTGCTTGAAGAGAAAATGATGACATTTGTGAAGAACGAGCTGAAGATGTTCAAGAGGATTCTTAGTCCAGAACTCCCAGAAGGCTTTGAGAGTCAGAAGCAGGATAAGGAAGTGGTGGATGCTGAAGATGAGAAGCAGGAGAGCAGTGCCAGAGAGGGGGCTCTGAAGATCACACTGCACGTCCTGAGGAAAATGAACCAGAAGGAGCTTGCTGACACACTGGAGAACTGTAAGATCTGTCTGCCTCATGTTGAATGCTGTTTTATAACATTTAAAAGCTGTGGCTAAAGTACAGCTAAAGTAGCTGTGTAACTCAATGATATTGTAGCAACCTTAACACAACACCTAGTGACCTCATCAAGTAGCAGCAGGGATGTGTTGTGGTGATTAATTTAGAGAGAGAGACAGAGAGAGACAACATTAATAATACCATCAATAATAATATAATCAGTCACACCAGTCTGTAATGCATTAAGAAAACATTGATACATTTATACAGTCACTTAAGAGAATAAATTATTATTTTAAAACTTTAACAGTCCTTCAATACTGTAGACATTAAAACAGACGTAATATTAATATCCTCTGTGTTATTTCTTCATTCAGATGAGCTTGCTGTGATTTGCCAACGTGAACTCAAATCTAATCTAAAGAAGAAGTTTCAATGTGTATTTGAGGGGATCGCTAAACAAGGAAACCCAACACTTCTCAATCAGATCTACACAGAGCTCTACATCACAGAGGGTGGAACAGGAGAGGTCAATAATGAACATGAGCTGAGACAGATTGAGACAACAACCAGGAAACAAGCAAGACCAGAGACTGCAATCAAATGTAACGACATCTTCAAACCCTTAATTGGACAAGACAAACTCATCAGAACTGTGCTGACAAAGGGAGTCGCTGGCATTGGAAAAACAGTCTCTGTGCAGAAGTTCATTCTGGACTGGGCTGAAGGAAAAGCAAATCAGGATGTCCAATTTGTGTTTTCATTCCCTTTCCGGGAGCTGAATTTGATGAAAGGGGACAAAAACACTTTGATTGAACTTCTCAATCACTTCTCAATGGAAACCAAACAATCAAGAATCTCCAACTACGACAAGTACAAAGTTGTGTTCATCTTTGATGGTCTGGATGAGTGCCGACTACCCCTAGACTTCCAGAAGAACAAGATCTGTTGTGACGTCACAGAGTCAACCTCAGTGGATGTTCTGCTGACAAATCTCATCAAGGGAAATCTGCTTCCCTCTGCTCTCATCTGGATAACTACCCGACCTGCAGCAGCCAATAAGATCCCTTCAGGGTGTGTTGACCAGATAACAGAGGTACGAGGGTTCAATGACCCACAGAAGGAGGAGTACTTCAGGAAGAGATTCAGTGATGAGGAGCTGGCCAGCAGAATCATCTCACACATAAAGACATCAAGGAGCCTCCACATCATGTGCCACATTCCAGTCTTCTGTTGGATTTCTGCAACAGTCCTTGAACACATGCTGAAACATAAGACAGAAGAGATGCCCAAGACTCTGACTGAGATGTACACACACATTGTGGAGTTTTATACCAAACAGAAGAATGAAAAGTATCTTGGGAAAGAAGAGACAGGTCCACACTGGAATAAAGAGAGCATTCTGTCACTGGGAAAACTGGCTTTTCAACAGCTTGTGAATGGCAATCTGATTTTCTATGAAGAAGACCTGAAAGAGGCTGGCATTGATGTCAATGAAGCCTCGGTGTACTCAGGATTGTGCACACAGCTCTTTAAAGAGGAATGTGTTCTGTACCAAGACAAGGTGTACTGCTTTGTTCATCTGAGCATTCAGGAGTTTCTGGCTGCTGTATATGTGTTCCTCTCATTCATCAACAACAATGAGAATCTAATGGCCAAACCGCAATCAACGTCCAGGAACCTTTCTGCGCTGTTCAGAGACAAGTCTGAAGTTTCTTTCTACAAGAGTGCTGTGGATAAAGCCTTACACAGTGAGACGGGAAACCTGGACCTGTTCCTCCGCTTCCTTCTGGGACTCTCACTGAAGTCCAATCAGAAGCACTTACGAGGTCTAATGACAAAGACAAGAAGTAGCTCAAAGACCCATGAAAAAACAGTCAAGTACATCAAGGAGAAGATCAGGGAGAATCTCTCTCCAGAGAGGAGCATCAATCTGTTCCACTGTCTGAATGAACTGAATGACCATTCTCTAGTGGAGGAGATCCAAAGCTACCTGAGATCAGGAAGTCTCTCAGAACCCAACCTGTCACCTGCACAGTGGTCAGCTCTGGTCTTTGTGTTGCTGACTTCAGAAAAGGAGCTGGATGTGTTTGACCTGAATAAGTACTCCAGATCAGAGGAAGGTCTTCTGAGGCTGCTGCCAGTGGTCAAAGCCTCCAGAGCTGTTCTGTGAGTACATAAAATGACATTTAAGAACTTATCATCAGGAAGAAATATTCAGTTTAGAGAAAAATATGTATTATAATATGTTTATAATATTATATTGAACAACATATTGAATCAGATATTCAATCTATTATAACAATATGACCATACAATTCTAGGAGACGGAAGAAGAATCTATATGTTGTTTGGGAATATGAACCAAATGCATCTACCGTTGTCCTTCTACACTACTCATTAAATTAACAGTATGTTTGTAAAGTCATGATGATCTCTTTGTCAGGCTGTCAGGCTGTGGAGTCACAGAGGAAGGCTGTGCTTCTCTGGTCTCAGCTCTGAGGTCAAACCCCTCACACCTGAGAGAGCTGGACCTGAGTAACAATGACCTGAAGGATTCAGGAGTGAAGCTGCTCTCTGCTGGGCTGGGGAATCCCCACTGTAAACTGGAGACTCTGAGGTCAGTATTCCTGTAGTTGGTCAACAAGTGATAACTGTTCACCAGATCCACATGTGTTTACCAGGCACACATAGTCCACACCATATGTGTTTGGACAGTGAAGCTTAAAGTTTTCATTTTGGTGATATGCTCCAGCATTTTGGATTTGAGATTGAATGTTTCATATTAGGTGACAGTACAGTGTCACCTTTTTTTTGAGAGTATTCATGTTTTACCATTTAGAAATGAAAGAATTGTATGTATATACAGTGGCTTCACCCCCCCCCCCCCCCCCCCCCCCCCAAAGTCAATACTTTGTATAGCCACCTTTTGCAGCTATTACAGTTGCTAGTCTCTTGGGGTATGTCTCTATAAGGTTGGCACATCTAGCCACTGGGATTTTCGCCCATTTTTCAAGGCAAAACTGCTCCAGCTCCTTCAAGTTGGATGGGTTCCGCTGGTGTACAGCAATCTGTAAGTCATTCCACAGATTCTCAATTGGATTGAGGTCTATGCTTTGACTTGACCATTCCAAGACATTTACATTTTTCCCCTTAAACCACTCGAGTGTTGCTTTAGCGGTCTCTAAATCTCTTGAAGTCTGAAACAGGTTTCCCTCAAGGATTTCCCTGTATTTAGCCCCATCCATCATTCCTTCAAATCTGACCAGTTTCCCAGTCCCTGCTGATGAAAAACATCCCCACAGCATGATGCTGCTGGGGATGGTGTTCTCGGGGTGATGAGAGGTGTTGGGTTTGCGCCAGACATAGCGTTTTCCTTGATGGCCAAAAATGCAGAATTTTAGTCTCATCTGACCAGAGTACCTTCTTCCATATGTTTGGGGAGTCTCCCACATGCCTTTTGGTGAACACCAAATGTGTCTGCTTATTTCTTTCTTCAAGCAATGGCTTTTTTTCTGGCCACTCTTCCGTAAAGCCCAGCTCTGTGGAGTATACAGCTTTAAGTGGTCCTATGGACAGATACTCCAATCTCCGCTGTGGAGCTTTGCAGCTCCTTCAGGGTTATCTTTGGTTTCTTTGTTGCCTCTCTGATTAATGCCCACCTTGCCTGGTCTGTGAGTTTTGGTGGGCGGCCCTCTCTTGGCAGGTTTGTTGTGGTGCCATATTCTTTCCATTTTTTAATAATGGATTTAATGGTGCTCCATGGGATGTTCAATGTTTCTGATATTTTTTTATAACCCAACCCTGATCTGTACTTCTCCACAACTTTTTCCCTGACCTGTTTGGAGAGCTCCTTGGTCTTCATGGTGCCGCTTGCTTGATGGTGCCCCTTGCTTAGTGGTGTTGTAGACTCTGGGGCCTTTCAGAACAGGTGTATATATACTGAGATCATATGACAGATCATGTGACACTTAGATTGCACACATGTGGAGTTTATTTAACTAATGATGTGACTTCTGAAGGTAATTGGTTGCACCAGATATTATTTATGGGCTTCATAGCAAAGGGGGTGAATACATATGCACGCACCACTTTTCTGTTTTTAACTTTATTTTTAAAGTCATTTTTTTTAATTCTCTTGACCAATTTGGACTATTTTGTGTTTGTCCATTACATGAAATCCAAATAAAATCAATTTAAATTACAGGTTGTAACAAAATGGGAAAAACGCCAAGGGGGATGAATACTTTTGCAAGGCACTGTAGTTCTACCATTTGAAATAGTCTTTATTATTTGGACAAATTCACTTATATTGTATTAAAGTAGTCATAAATTTAGTATTTGGTCCCATATTCCATGCCTGCAGTGATTACATCAAGCTTGTGATTCTACAAACTTGTTGAATTCATTTGCAGTTTGTTTTGATTGTATTTTAGTTAATGTTTTTCCTAATAGAAACTGATTGGTGAATAATGTCCTGTCATTTTGGAGTCACTTTACTTGTATTGTCAGTAAGAATAAGAATGAATCGAGAATGATGAGGAATGAGAAAGTTACAGAGGCACAAGGATCATACCCCCTCTGTTATTGGAAACGGTGAGAGGTTAGTATGTTTTGTTGTATCCTCTGTTATTGGTAATGGTGAGAGGTTAGCATGTTTTGTTGTAGCCTCTGTTATTGGTAATGGTGAGAGGTTAGCATGTTTTGTTGTAACCTCGGTTATTGGTAATGGTGAGAGGTTAGTATGTTTTGTTGTAGCCTCTGTTATTGGTAATGGTGAGAGGTTAGCATGTTTTGTTGTAACCTCTGTTATTGGTAATGGTGAGAGGTTAGCATGTTTTGTTGTAGCCTCTGTTATTGGTAATGGTGAGAGGTTAGCATGTTTTGTTGTATCCTCTGTTATTGGTAATGGTGAGAGGTTAGCATGTTTTGTTGTAGCCTCTGTTATTGGTAATGGTGAGAGGTCAGCATGTTTTGTTGTAGTCTCTGTTATTGGTAATGGTGAGAGGTTAGCATGTTTTGTTGTAGCCTCTGTTATTGGTAATGGTGAGAGGTTAGCATGTTTTGTTGTAGCCTCTGTTATTGGTAATGGTGAGAGGTTAGCATGTTTTGTTGTAGTCTCTGTTATTGGTAATGGTGAGAGGTTAGCATGTTTTGTTGTAGTCTCTGTTATTGGTAATGGTGAGAGGTTAGCATGTTTTGTTGTAGCCTCTGTTATTGGTAATGGTGAGAGGTTAGCATGTTTTGTTGTAGCCTCTGTTATTGGTAATGGTGAGAGGTTAGCATGTTTTGTTGTAGCCTCTGTTATTGGTAATGGTGAGGAGTTAGCATGTTTTGTTGTATCCTCTGTTATTGGTAATGGTGAGAGGTTAGCATGTTTTGTTGTAGCCTCTGTTATTGGTAATGGTGAGAGGTTAACATATTTTGTTGTAGCCTCTGTTATTGGTAATGGTGAGAGGTTAGCATGTTTTGTTGTAGCCTCTGTTATTGGTAATGGTGAGAGGTTAGCATGTTTTGTTGTAGCCTCTGTTATTGGTAATGGTGAGAGGTTAGCATGTTTTGTTGTAGCTTCTGTAACTTTCTCACTATTATTCATGATTCATTCATGATTTTTCTTAATCATGGCATCATCAGGATGCTTTTAGTAGTGTTTAGAAACATGTTATCTACTCACTTGTAAATAAAATGACTCCAGTCACCATCTGTAATGAACACGATGGGAGACAGAGAGCTGGTTTCAAGCGCAGGGCTCAGCAGGTGTTTATTGTAAAGGACCACAGGAGGAGGCAGGTAGCTGGGTCCAGGGGCAGGCAGAAGGTCATACACAGGGGGTCCAAAAAGGCAACAGTACAGGCAGGGAAACGGCAAAAGGCATCATTAGTGAGGCAGGCAAAAACTATCATTCACAGGAGGAGTAAATTACGGGAAATGCAGCCCTCCGAATAGCCTTGTGTCACAAAACAAACAACACTTAACAATGATGGGGGTGCAAAGAACTGAACTAAAGAGTTTGATAATGACATACAGGTGTGTGAACAGGTGATCAGAATTCAGGTGACTGGGATCTGGAGAGTGAGCTGCGTTCAGGAGGGATCTACGTGTTTGAGAGTGTGAGCTGGAAGCAGACGTTACACCATCCACCATTTTAATATTGGGCAAAACACAACCCAAAACACAACGATAACAAACTGCAAAATCAATCAACGAGTTTGAGTCACAAGCTTGATGTAGTCGCTGCGTTAAAGGAATATCGGATCAAATACTCAACTTGTGACTACTTTAAGCCACTATGAGTGAATTGGTCAGAAAACATATGACTTCTTTAAATAGGGGGACTAGATACATAAAGTGCTTTCATTTTTCTAAACGGTGAAACCGAAATGTATTAAAATATCCTCAAATAAAAGGTGACATTATATACTGTCACCTCATATGAAACATTTGATCTGAAATCAATAATGTTGGAGTATAGTGTCACATTTAAAATGTTATCTTCACTGTCAAAATAGATATGGTGTGGACTGTATACTCAATACAATCTAAATCTGATACCTCACTGTCTGTCTTTTGACTGATACTGCTTTTAAACTGGTCTGGTCAGTCTACTCAAATATTTGCACTATACATGTTTCTATCTTCAGGCAAAACTTTGATAATTTGTAATTTATATTATGATACATTAATTTATGAATAGATATGGAAGGTTTCAGGACACTGATATATCTGAATATGCTGAAAAAATATACTGCCACTTTTTTCACCACCAAAGAATAGCAGTGTGATTTTAATATGATTTGACTCTTTGCAGGCTGTCAGGCTGTCTAGTCACAGAGGAAGGCTGTGCTTCTCTGGTCTCAGCTCTGAGGTCAAACCCCTCACACCTGAGAGAGCTGGACCTGAGCTACAATCACCCAGGAGACTCAGGAGTCAGACTGCTCTCTGCTGGACTGGAGGATCCACACTGCAGACTGGAGAAACTCAAGTATGTGGAGGGTTTACTTCAATGTTCATATCAGACATGTTTGACTTTTCAGGCTAGTTAAGACAAACATTCTTACCACCACTTGGACAAAGTTATTGTGTGTGTGTCCCTCAATGACTGTCTGTTTTTCTGCTTACCGCTACAGTGTGGAACATGGTGGAGAGAACAGAATGAAACCTGGACTTAGAAAATGTGAGTGTTGACTGCTGTGAAGAATATGACTAAGAATAAGTCTTAATTCAAGTTAAGTCAAAGACCACCATCATTACTGACTTGGTCATATTAAATATCAGCTGTAGTTCTACAGAAGCACAAATCAGGGACACCAACGTTTACAAAGAGTTGATATTACTGTGTGTGTGTGTGTGTGTGTGTGTGTGTGTGTGTGTGTGTGTGTGTGTGTGTGTGTGTGTGTGTGTGTGTGTGTGTGTGTGTGTGTGTGTGTGTGTGTGTGTGTGTGTGTGTGTGTGTGTGTGTGTGTGTGTGTGTGTGTGTGTGTGTGTAATTAATGTGAATAAGTGTGTATTATATTACCATACAGTATAACATATGATCATTCAACAAGTCTCAAGTTACCTTAACTTCTCCTTTTGATACCTAGAAACATCTACATTAAATGAATTAGTGAAAAGTGAGTTAACATTCTAATGTGAATGATGATGATTTCTAATATTGTGTCTGGTTTCATCCATCAGATGTCTGTGATCTCACACTGGACCCAAACACAGTAAACAGACGCCTCTCTCTGTCTGAGGAGAACAGAAAGGTGACATGTAGGAGAGAGGAGCAGCCGTATCCTGATCACCCAGAGAGATTTGAGGACTGGAGACAGGTGCTGTGTAGAGAGGGTCTGACTGGGCGCTGTTACTGGGAGGTAGAGTGGAGTGGGATAATGGGGGCTGGTATAGGAGTGACATATAAAGGAATCAACAGGAGAGGAGAGGTTAAGGACTGTTGGCTTGGATTCAATGACAAGTCCTGGTGTCTGTTCTGCTCTGACAACAGATACTCTGCCAGGCATAATAATCATCTCACTACCATAGACGTCCCCTCCTCCAGCTGGTATAATAATAACTCCACTACCATAGACGTCCCCTCCTCCAGCTCCCACAGAGTAGGAGTGTATCTGGACTGGTCAGCCGGCACTCTGTCCTTCTATAGAGCCTCCTCTGACACACTGACCCACCTGATCACATTCACCTCCACATTCACTGAGCCCCTCTATCCAGGATTTAGAGTTGATTATGTTGGCTCTTCAGTGTCCCTGAAATAATAACAGGACACACACACACACACACACACACACAAACTGGACACACACACACACACACACACACACACACACACACACACACACACACACACACACACACACACACACACAAACTGGACACACGCACACTGGACACACGCACACACTGGACACAGACACACACACACACACACTGGACACACACACACACACACACACTGGACACACACACACACACCAACACACTGGACACACACACACACACTGGACACACACACACACTGAACATACACACTATCAATACACACACACACTCAACACACACACTGAACACACACAAACTAAACACACACACACACACACTGGACACACACACACACACACTGTACACACACACACAAACACTGTACACACACACACACACTGTACACACACACACACTGAACACACACACACACACACTGGGCACATACTCACACACTGAAACACACACACACTGGACACACACACACACACTGAAACACACTGGACACACACACACACACACACACTGGATATACACACACTCAACACACACACACACACTGGAAACAAATTGGACACACACACACTGGACACAAAATGGACACTCACACACACAGGACACACACACACACACTGGACACAAACTGGACACACACATATACACACACTCAACACACACACACTGAACACACACACACACTGAACACACACACACACTGAACACACACACACACAGGACACACACACACGCACTGGACACACACACACTGGACACACACACACACACACACACACACACACACACACACACACACACACTGAACACACACACACACACACACTGGGCACATACTCACACACTGAACACACACACACTGGACACACTCTGAACACACACACACACACACACACTGAAACGCACACACACTCACTGGACACACACACACACACACACACACACACACACTGGACACACACACACACACTGAACACACACACACTGGACACACACACACACACTCACTGGACACACGCACAATGGACATGGAAACACACTGGACACACACACACACACACACACACTGGACAAACACACACACTGGAAACACACACACACATTGGACACACACACTCACTGGATACACACACACACTTGACACACACGCTTGACACACACATGCTTGACAAACACACTGGATACACACACACACACACACACACACACTCTGGACACAAACACACAAACACTGACACACACACACACTGACACATTTAACACTGACACACAGACACACACTGGACACTCACACATGACAGGCTTGTAATATTTTCAGATCTTTTACCACTTTGCATTTATTATGTTTTATTTTACTGTTTGTGTTTGTACCACAGGAGGTTGGTGGGACCTTATTTAGGGAGGACAGGCTTGTAATGGCTGGAGTGGAATAAGTGGAATGGTATCAAACACGTGGTTTCCATGTGTTCCATTTCATTCACTCTGTTCCAGACATTATTATGAGCCGTCCTCCCCTCAGCAGCCTCCTCTGGTATGTACTGTCCTGTATGTGAGAGAGACCCAACAAGGAATTACAATGTATGTATTACTTTTAATACCTGCAAATGGCAAATAAACTACTGGAACTCCTTATGAATGTCTGCAGCCGACAAGAGGTGAAAATATTACCGGAATATTCTGCAAAATGTTGATGAAGACGTCACTCAATCCACCCAAAACAACATGCAGTCTTTCCACAAGACTCCCATGAAGTTATAGTGTGACGTTATGAGTCGACGTTAAAGTAACATTCTCACAACATACTGCACTTGTTTTATCCTGTTTTAGATGTATCCTCTGTTTAAACATTTAAACTCTTACAATAACACCGTTAAAATACCAATGTGATCATTTCTTGTCTTTTATGTTGGAAAAACAAATTGTACAATTATATGTGGACATACGCTCCATAGTTGTACAAGTATACATGGTTATATTGTACTTTTCATAATAAAACATACTTGAAACAAGAAAAAGCATGTTAATTGTGAAAACAATTTCATTATTGATTTTACATTGCTTCTCCCTGTCTCATGTTGTAACGGCTGTCGTGGATGACCAAAACGCAGACGAGATATATATGCTCATTTTTCTATTTAATTAGAACAAAATCAACAACCCACAAACCCCAGGTGAAAACACACTCCTAATATATGACTCCCAATCAGGAACAACGACATACAGCTGTTCCTGATCGGGAGCCACACAGACTAACAAAGAAACAGAACAACTAGATAAACCATAGAAAACCAACTGTCACAAAATCCTTCGTGCTGTTGAAAGGAGGACCAAGGCGCAGCGGGAATATGGATGCTCATATTTTAATTTTTAAAAAAGGAGTAAAGCATCCACTGAAAAAACAATAAACACAACAGGGACAGTCTTACAGGCATACAAAAACGCAGTGCAAGAACAACCACCCACAACCCCAAAGAAAAACACACACACCTATATAGGACTTCCAATCAAAGGCAACTATACACACCTGCCTTCAATTGGAAGTCCCAATCAACAATACAAACATTCCCATACACAAAACTGCCACGTCCTGACCCCAAAACTAAAACAATAGCTCCATCTGCTGGTCAGGACGTGACAGTACCCCCCCTAAAGGTGCAGACCCCGGGATGCACCTACCAACAGAAAACACCAACAAAAAACCCATAAACAATAACCCCTAAACAATAAGGGAGGGAAGGGAGGGTGGCTGCTGTCACCGACGGCACTGTGCTACACCCTCCCTCCCCAACCCACCTATCCTGGAGGTGGCTCAGGTGCAGGACGTGGACCTCGCTCCACCTTCGGCGTCGCCCACTTTGGTGGCGCCGATAGCTGCACCGGGCAGACGGGCCACTCGGGCTGACCCTGGCAGACCGACCACTCGGGCTGGGTCGGAAGACATGCGGGCCACTCGGGCTGGGCCGGAGGACAGGAGGACCACTCGGGCTGGGCCGGAGGACAGGAGGGCCACTCGGGCTGGGCCGGAGGGCAGGAGGGCCACTCGGGCTGGGCCGGGGGGCAGGAGGGCCACTCGGGCTGGGCCGGGGGGCAGGAGGGCCAGTCGGGCTGGGCCGGAGGACAGGAGGGCCACTCGGGCTGGGCCGGAGGGCAGGCAGGGCACCCTGGCAGATCCGGGCAGTCGGGCCACTCTGGCAGAACTGGGCGGTCTGGCCACTCTGGCAGAACCAGGCAGTCTGGCCACTCTGGCAGAACCGGGCAGTCTGGCCACTCTGGCAGAACCGGGCAGTCTGGCCACTCTGGCAGAACCGGGCAGTCTGGCAGAACCGGGCAGTCTGGCCACTCTGGCAGAACCGGGCAGTCTGGCCACTCTAGCAGAACCGGGCAGTCTGGCCACCCTGGCAGAACCGGGCAGTCGGGCCACTCTGGCAGAACCGGGCAGTCGGGCCACCCTGGCAGAACCGGGCAGTCTGGCCACTCTAGCAGAACCGGGCAGTCTGGCCACCCTGGCAGTTCCGGGCAGTCGGGCCACTCTGGCGGCTTCTGACTAGCGGGCGACTCTGGCGGCTCCTGACTAGCGGGCGGCTCTGGTGACTCCTGACTGGCGGGCAGCTCTGGTGACGTACGACTGGCGGGCAGCTCTGGTGACGTACGACGGCGGGCAGCTCTGGTGACGTACGACTGGTGGGCAGCTCTGGCGACGTACGACTGGCGGGCAGCTCTGGCGACGTACGACTGGCGGGCAGCTCTGGTGACTGTTGACTGGCGGGCAGCTCTGGCGACTGTTGACTGGCGGGCAGCTCTGGTGACTGTTGACTTGCGGGCAGCTCTGGCGACTTACGCCTGGCGAGACTGGGCTGACGCACTAGACTCCTGATGCGTGGGGCTGGTACTGGACGTGCCAGCCTGGAGACACGCACCTCCATGCTAGTGCGTCTAGCGGGAAACACCGGACCGAAAGGGCGCACTGGTGGTCTTGAGTGCAGGGTTGGCTTCACCCCTTCCACTCGATGCTCACCTTGCCCTGGCACCTGCGGGGCGCTGGTACCGGGCGGACTGGGCTGTGCGTCCTTATAGGCGAGATGGTGCGTACCTCAGCGTAACATGGCGCCCTCCACCTCATACGCACCTCCCTGTAGTCACGGGTAGCTGGCTTACGGCTCTTCCCTGGCCTGGCCAAACTACTCGTGTGCCCCCCCCAAAGAAAATCTTGGGGCTGCCTCTCAGGTTCCCTTAGCTCCCTTAACTTGTCCTCCCAGAATTGTCTTTCGTCCTGCCAGGTCCATTCCTCCATTTTTTTCTCCAGTGGCTTCCTCCTCTTCTGCTGCTTGGTCCTTTGGTGGGTGGTTCTGTCACAAAATCCTTCGTGCTGTTGAAAGGAGGACCAAGGCGCAGCGGGAATATGGATGCTCATATTTTAATTTTAAAAAAAGGAGTAAAGCATCCACTGACAAAACAATAAACACAACAGGGACAGTCTTACAGGCATACAAAAACGCAGTGCAAGAACAACCACCCACAACCCCAAAGAAAAACACACACACCTATATAGGACTTCCAATCAAAGGCAACTCAACACACCTGCCTTCAATTGGAAGTCCCAATCAACAATACAAACATTCCCATACACAAAACTGCCACGTCCTGACCCCAAAACTAAAACAATAGCTCCATCTGCTGGTCAGGACGTGACACCAACACTAGAACAAAACTTAAACCCCAGACTACATAAATCAAACACCCCTTAAATAACACACACAACCCGAACCATATGAAACAAATACCCCTCTGCCACATCCTGACCAAATATAATACAATTACTCCCTCTGCTGGTCAGGACGTGACAGTACCCCCCCTAAAGGTGCAGACCCCAGAATGCACCTAAAAAGAAAAACCAAAATCCCCCCCCAAAACAAGAACAAAAACAAAACCCAAATACCCCCTAAACAAAAAGGGAGGGAAGGGAGGGTGGCTGCCGTCAACGACGGCACTAGTGCTACACCCCCCCTCCCCAACCCACCTATACTGGAGGTGGCTTAGGTTCGGGACGTGGACTCCGCTCCACCCTAGGCTTCGCCCACTTAGGTGGCTCTGGACTGGCGGGCGGCTCTGGCGGCTCTGGACTGGCGGGCGGCTCTGGACTGGCGGGCAGCTCCGGACTGGCGGGCGGCTCTGGACTGGCGGGCGGCTCTGGCGGCTCCGGACTGGCGGACGGCTCTTGAAATGTCCAAAAAAGGTATTTAAATGGGCCTACCAGACATCTTCTTGAGAGAAGATAAGGTCAGGGACTCCTGACTTACTCTCCGTCATGTTGAAATAGGTTCTCCTGTCTTACTTTCTGTCATGTTGAGATGGGTTTCCCTGTCTTACTTTCTGTCATGTTGAGATGGGTTAGTTCTTCTTGAGAGAACTAACCCAAAATTAGTCGAACTAACCCAAAATTAGTCGAAAGGCTAAGGGATTCTCTTCCTGAGAAGAAGCTGACAGCCTTCAAACAGAGCAAAAAAAGTGGTCCCAAACAATATGTCAAAATGAATAAAAAAATGATACAGCTGTCTTTAATAAGATCAAACTGAACTGACTGCTATCTTGAAATGTTGAAAAAGTGTTTTTAAATAGCTCAGTCTTATCACTCAATATGAGTCAAAATCTGTCCCAGGAGGTGTTGGAGGGTGGGTTGGGTTGGTCCCAGGAGGTGTAGGAGGGTGGGTTGGGTTGGTCCCAGGAGGGGATGGAGGGTGGGGTGGGGTGGTCCCAGGAGGGGATGGAGGGTGGGTTGGGGTGGTCCCAGGAGGGGTTGGAGGGTGGGTTGGGGTGGTACCAGGAGGGGTTGGAGGGTGGGTTGGGGTGGTCCCAGGAGAGGATGGAGGGTGGATTGGGGTGGTCCCAGGAGGGGATGGAGGGTGGGTTGGGGTGGTCCCAGGAGGGGTAGGAGGGTGGATTGGGGTGGTCCCAGGAGGGGTAGGAGGGTGGGTTGGGGTGGTCCCAGGAGGGGATGGAGGGTGGGTTGGGGTGGTCCCAGGAGGGGTTGATGCAGCTCAGGTGAGTGATTTTATATGTGGTTAATTATAATTGTATTTACCTGCAATACCTGGTTTACATAATATACTGATATTTATATTTGAACAGTATTGTGTCTCTAGCTGTATAACCATTCCTGCTGCTATTTATTCTGATATATATTTTAACAGTATTGTGTCTCCAGCTGTATAACCATTCCTGCTGCTATTTATTCTAATATATATTTTAACAGTATTGTGTCTCCAGCTGTATAACCATTCCTGCTGCTATTTGTTCTGATATGTATTTTAATAGTATTGTGTCTCTAGCTGTATAACCATTCCTGCTGCTATTTATTCTAATATATATTTTAACAGTATTGTTTCTCTAGCTGTATAACCATTCCTGCTGCTATTAGTTCTGATATATATTTTAACAGTATTGTGTCTCCAGCTGTATAACCATTCCTGCTGCTATTAGTTCTGATATATATATTAACAGTATTGTGTCTCTAGCTGTATAACCATTCCTGCTGCTATTAGTTCTTGTCTGTGTTCCTTTATAATAAATAAAAAGTTGATCACAAAAAAAGGAAAAGTGCGCAGAGTTTCAACTGAAAATCAGAGACAGGAAAATCAAGTCACATGCTTCCACTGTGGCAAGGTGGGACATCAGGCTTCTTCTACATGTTGGTGTAAGGACATGGATTGTCCAGCCTGTGGTATAAAGGGGTGTCAGGATTCTACATGCTGGTGTAAGGACATGGATTGTCCAGCCTGTGGTATAAAGGGGTGTCAGGATTCTACATGCTGGTGTAAGGACATGGATTGTCCAGCCTGTGGTATAAAGGGATGTCAGGATTCTACATGCTGGTGTAAGGACATGGATTGTCCAGCCTGTGGTATAAAGGGATGTCAGGATTCTACATGCTGGTGTAAGGACATGGATTGTCCAGCCTGTGGTATAAAGGGGTGTCAGGATTCTACATGCTGGTGTAAGGACATGGATTGTCCAGCCTGTGGTATAAAGGGATGTCAGGATTCTACATGCTGGTGTAAGGACATGGATTGTCCAGCCTGTGGTATAAAGGGATGTCAGGATTCTACATGCTGGTGTAAGGACATGGATTGTCCAGCCTGTGGTATAAAGGGATGTCAGGATTCTACTTGCTGGTGTAAGGACATGGATTGTCCAGCCTGTGGTATAAAGGGATGTCAGGATTCTACATGCTGGTGTAAGGACATGGATTGTCCAGCCTGTGGTATAAAGGGATGTCAGGATTCTACATGTTGGTGTAAGGACATGGATTGTCCAGCCTGTGGTATAAAGGGATGTCAGGATTCTACATGCTGGTGTAAGGACATGGATTGTCCAGCCTGTGGTATAAAGGGGTGTCAGGATTCTACATGCTGGTGTAAGGACATGGATTGTCCAGCCTGTGGTATAAAGGGATGTCAGGATTCTACATGCTGGTGTAAGGACATGGATTGTCCAGCCTGTGGTAAAAAAATACACACTTGACAAATCCTCTACAAACAAAAAGAGAACAGAAAATGCAAAACGGGAAACAAGAAACATGTTCACACTGTTGAGTAAGAGAACACTGAGGTGAGTGACTCATCAGACCAGGAAATCACACTGAAACACCTTCCACTTCAACCAGCGCACCTCGTGTTAAAGACTTACACAGGTGAATCTGTCACCTTGAGAGACATCACTGATGTCACAGTTCAGGTATACAGACAAACTGAAAGCTGCCACTCTACCTCCTGAAAGGAGACTATGCGTCACTACTGGGATGTTCATAGTTGGAGAAAATCACACTGGACTGGCCATCAGTGCAGACAATGACACGTGGAGACACAGACCTACCTGCCATCTTAAAGAAACAGATGGATTTAATGGACAGCAGGGTTGTATGAACGACATCACAGGGAAGCTTGGCATTAAGCCAGACAGCAAACCAAAGGTTCTGAAAGCAGGACCTGTAGCTTCTGCTATCAGACCAAAAGTCTAGGCTGACTTGGAGGCTTTAGTCAAGAACAAAGTACTGGAGCCGGTCAGCATGAGTGAATGGTCAACACCCATCTACCAGTCCTTATCACTAGAACCACCTGGTCTATCAGCCTATCAGAACACCCATCTACCAGTCCTTAATTAACACTAGAACCACCTGGTCTATCAGCCTATCAGAACACCCATCTACCAGTCCTTAACACTAGAACCACCTGGTCTATCAGCCTATCAGAACACCCATCTACCAGTCATTAATTAACACTAGAACCACCTGGTTTTCAGCCTATCAGAACACCCATCTACCAGTCCTTAACACTAGAACCACCTGGTCTATCAGCCTATCAGAACACCCATCTACCAGTCATTAATTAACACTAGAACCACCTGGTCTTTCAGCCTATCAGAACACCCATCTACCAGTCCTTAACACTAGAACCACCTGGACTATCAGCCTATCAGAACACCCATCTACCAGTCCTTAGACCAGGTGGTTCTAGTGTTAAGGACTGGTAGATGGGTGTTCTGATAGGCTGATAGACCAGGTGGTTCTAGTGTTATCAGCCTATCAGAACACCCATCTACCAGTCCTTAACACTGAACCACCTTGTAACGCCCTGGCCATAGAGAGGGTTTTTTGTTCTCTATTTTTGGTTAGGCCAGGGTGTGACATGGGTGGGCATTCTAGGTTTCTTTTTCTATGTTGGTGGTTTTCTTTGTTTCGGCCGTGTATGGCTCTCAATCAGGAACAGGTGTAGATCGTTGTTGCTGATTGACAGTCATACATAGGCAGCCTGTATTTCCTTTGTGGTTTGTGGGTGAATATTTTCTTGTTTAGTTTTGTATCCAGTTGCTGGTCGTTTTTTGGTTTATTTTTGTATAGTGTTCAATCGATCCATTAAATTCATTTAAGATGAACACATCCTCCGCTGCACCTTGGTCTCATTTGAACGACGGCCGTTACACACCTGGTCTTTCAGTATATAAGTCCCTGCTAGAGAAAGTTGCCAGGCGTCCACTTTAGCATATGCATCAGATGCATATCATCCAGAAAGTTGCAAGGTGTGAAAACATGGTTTGTTAAATAAACACTTGATAAATAGTGTATAAACTACTGTAAAATATTAATTACATTAATAAAGATTAGTGGAAATATATCAGTAAAATAACAACAATTGTTAATTCTACAATGTAGAAAATAAATTGTCCTATCTCCCTTACAATAAAAACTCTACAGTGGAATCCATTTGATCAACTGTACTTGTAGATTTGATTAGTAAGAGTTATAGTAATTAATAAAGTCAATTTACAGATTCTTTTGACAAATTAGAAACAACCGAAAAAGTAATATTTGAATAAGGTGAGCAGAAATGTATTCTGTATTCCTAAACAAAAGCACAATTGTAAAGGATGAATTGCATAAAAAAATATTGGTGGAAATATATTTATAAAAATATATTAAAACAATAATTTGTTGATTGTATCAGACACTGTACCGGGCCTTTACACATGAATCAATCCTGTCTTCTCTTTATGCTTTGGGTCCACAAACAAATCAAATCGGTTGCCCTGCACACAGGTTTCATTGGCCTTGTTTGGTGTGCACCTGCCGACATGTCATTGTGTCTTCTTTCTCCCCCGAGGGAGATGTAGTGCTTGGGGAAGAGGGAGAGCAGGACCTGCTGGCTGCTTGGAGCTGTGGTGCTTGGGGAAGAGGGAGAGCAGGACCTGCTGCCTGCTTGGAGCTGTGGTGCTTGGGGAAGAGTGAGAGCAGGACCTGCTGCCTGCTTGGAGCTGTGGTGCTTGGGGAAGAGAGAGCAGGACCTGCTGCCTGCTTGGAGCTGTGGTGCTTGGGGAAGAGAGAGAGCAGGACCTGCTGCCTGCTTGGAGCTGTGGTGCTTGGGGAAGAGGGAGAGCAGGACCTGCTGACTGTCTTGTCAAGGCATTGCTTGTACAACACGTGTTGATAGCAGCCATGTCGAGCACATTGTAGAACACTGCAACAGTCCAGCAGCAAGTACCGTATTAGTACCATTTACAGAGTCTTGCCATCTAATGTGAAAGTAACATAATAGAAGGGGATAGTAGTTGGTGTCTGTATATGGTAGAGATACTGTATATACTATAATGACCTGGCTAGGCTAGTCAACTTTGTGTGTTCACTGTTCATAGCAGGCTAGTCTTCTTTGCAATCAACTTGTCTGACAGGGAATTGATGTGAAGAAGCTGTCCATGGTCACAATTCTGCCTTTGTACATGTAAGGCTCCACGTGACTCAAAACCACAGTCTCAGACAGTCTCAGACAGTCACCCGCTGGCCTGGTTTCATCTTTCCCCAGACATGGAAAGACCTTGAGCAAGTTGGTTTCGACATCTGCAGCTAACCAGAACTGAGGTCACATGCACCACTATCAGTTTCTATCTGGTTTCTATTGGCCGTTCATCCATTGACGACAGAATAGCAGATTTTAATTTGATTATGTTAATAGTTTTTGCTTAGTTGCCAGATCAATGCTGCTGCTGGAGTGGTCATGTGATTAAAACATGGACAACACGGATATTGTTGAAGAAAAATTGAACTTTGGAAATAAAGCTGCACCTCATGAATGTTGAGAGTTATTTGATAAAGGTAAGTGTCAAGGAAACTGCAGAATCTGCTCTTTCAGATACAGTATTATATAGAAATCACAATGTTTAACCTGCAGAATATGCTCTTTCAGATACAGTATTATATAGAAATCACAATGTTTAACCTGCAGAATCTGCTCTTTCAGATACAGTACTATATAGAAATCACAATGTTTAACCTGCAGAATCTGCTCTTTCAGATACAGTATTATATAGAAATCACAATGTTTAACCTGCAGAATATGCTCTCTCAGATACAGTACTATATAGAAATCACAATGTGTTACCTGCAGAATCTGCTCTTTCAGATACAGTACTATATAGAAATCACAATGTTTTACCTGCAGAATCTGCTCTTTCAGATACAGTATTATATAGAAATCACAATGTTTTACCTGCAGAATCTGCTCTTTCAGATACAGTATTATATAGAAATAAAAGTATTTTACCTGCACATGACTCTGAAGGAGGATTTGGTAAATAGATGCTCATTTTGTCACATACATCGAAAAAGGGGGACCAAAACACAGCGGGTCGATGGTCCAGCTGATCAGGATAACTTATCATGTGTGAAATTAGTTTTGGTATAGTTTAGGAGTAGTGTCGATGGGCCAGCTGATCAGGATAACTTATCATGTGTGAAATTAGTTTTGGTATAGTTTAGGAGTAGTATCGATGGGCCAGCTGATCAGGATAACTCTTATCATGTGTGAAATTAGTTTTGGTATAGTTTAGGAGTAGTATCGATGGGCCAGCTGATCAGGATAACTCTTATCATGTGTGAAATTAGTTGTGGTATAGTTTAGGAGTAGTATCGATGGGCCAGCTGATCAGGATAACTCTTATCATGTGTGAAATTAGTTTTGGTACAGTTTAGGAGTAGTATCGATGGGCCAGCTGATCAGGATAACTCTTATCATGTGTGAAATTAGTTTTGGTATAGTTTAGGAGTAGTATCGATGGGCCAGCTGATCAGGATAACTCTTATCATGTGTGAAATTAGTTTTGGTATAGTTTAGGAGTTGTATCGATGGGCCAGCTGATCAGGATAACTCTTATCATGTGTGAAATTAGTTTTGGTATAGTTTAGGAGTAGTGTCGATGGGCCAGCTGATCAGGATAACTCTTATCATGTGTGAAATTAGTTGTGGTACAGTTTAGGAGTAGTGTCGATGGGCCGGCTGATCAGGATAACTCTTATCATGTGTGAAATTAGTTTTGGTACAGTTTAGGAGTAGTGTCGATGGGCCAGCTGATCAGGATAACTCTTATCATGTGTGAAATTAGTTTTGGTATAGTTTAGGAGTAGTGTCGATGGGCCAGCTGATCAGGATAACTCTTATCATGTGTGAAATTAGTTTTGGTATAGTTTAGGAGTAGTGTCGATGGGCCAGCTGATCAGGATAACTCTTATCATGTGTGAAATTAGTTTTGGTATAGTTTAGGAGTAGTGTCGATGGGCCAGCTGATCAGGATAACTCTTATCATGTGTGAAATTAGTTTTGGTACAGTTTAGGAGTAGTGTCGATGGGCCAGCTGATCAGGATAACTCTTATCATGTGTGAAATTAGTTGTGGTATAGTTTAGGAGTAGTGTCGATGGGCCGGCTGTGAAGGTTGACTGCTATTGTTTGTTTCCCGCTCATCAACTTGGACAGAGTCCAGGACATGTTTTACATCACTCTAAAGGCCTACTGTACCTCATAGCATGTGTTCATTTCCTTACAATACATGTGATTAGTGTTAGAGTTACAGTCAATAAAACAGACCCACAACAGTTTATTTGTGGAAAGTAAAACATAAAAGAGAATATTATTAACCCACAAGGGGGTGTGGTCAAATGATTTGCTGCTGATAAATAGGCATAACACAAACTCATCATTACACTATTGTCTTTCTACATTAAATCAACCCCCTCATCCTTCTTATCATTCAGTTAGGCCTCATTTGGGGACGACAGGTAACCTAGTGGTTAGAGTGGAGGGGCGGCAGGTAGCCTAGTGGTTAGAGTGTAGAGGCGGCAGGTAGCCTAGTGGTTAGAGTGTAGAGGCGGCAGGTAGCCTAGTGGTTAGAGTGGAGGGGGGGCAGGTAGCCTAGTGGTTAGAGTGGAGGGGGGGCAGGGAGCCTAGTGGTTAGAGTGGAGGGGCGGCAGGTAGCCTAGTGGTTAGAGTGGAGGGGGGGCAGGTAGCCTAGTGGTTAGAGTGGAGGGGAGGCAGGTAGCCTAGTGGTTAGAGTGGAGGGGGGGCAGGGAGCCTAGTGGTTAGAGTGGAGGGGTGGCAGGTAGCCTAGTGGTTAGAGTGGAGGGGCGGCAGGTAGCCTAGTGGTTAGAGTGGAGGGGCGGCAGGTAGCCTAGTGGTTAGAGTGGAGGGGTGGCAGGTAGCCTAGTGGTTAGAGTGGAGGGGAGGCAGGTAGCCTAGTGGTTAGAGTGTAGAGGCGGCAGGTAGCCTAGTGGTTAGAGTGGAGGGGCGGCAGGAAGCCTAGTGGTTAGAGTGTAGAGGCGGCAGGTAGCCTAGTGGTTAGAGTGGAGAGGCGGCAGGTAGCCTAGTGGTTAGAGTGGAGGGGCGGCAGGTAGCCTAGTGGTTAGAGTGGAGGGACGGCAGGAAGCCTAGTGGTTAGAGTGTAGAGGCGACAGGTAGTCTAGTGGTTAGAGTGTAGAGGCGGCAGGTAGCCAACTGGTTAGAGTGTTGAGCCAGTACTTGAAAGGTTGCTGGATCGAATCCCTGAGCTGAGAAGGTAAAAATCTGTCGTTCTGCCCCTGAACAAGGCAGTTAACCCACTGTTCGTAGGCCGTCATTGAAAATAAGAATTTTTTCTCAACTGATTTGCCTAGTTAAATAAAGGTAAAAACTGATATTATCATATAGGACTGATTCTAGTGTTAAAAGTCAGGGAGCAGGTCTGATTCTACTGTCTGATTTTATTTTATTTTTACGGCTGCATTTGTACCTTTTAAAAGTATTTTGTTTAAATATAATTTGCCTCCACAACAACATGAATACCTGCATACTTTCACATACAAACCAGAGGAGGCTGGTGGAGGAGCAATATGAGGACAGGCTCAGTGTGAAGACTGGAATGGAATAAATGGAATTCATTTATTTATTCCATTTCAGCCATAAAAATGAACCCGTCCTCCTATAACACTTCCCACCAGCCTTTCCTCTGAAATGTCTCTGTTCTGTTAAAAGAGAAGTTGAGAATACCACATGTTGTTTCTGTTGTATCTAAATGTATCTACATTAAACCACATGTTTTGTTCTTAAGACTGATGGGGAAGAGTGGGGTGTAAAGGATTTTGCAACACTACTGTAGTTAGCGCAACCTTGTGACTAAGTTAACATCCTGTTTTCAATACTTGGGGGGATTTCAATGTTATCTTTCAGCCTTCCCGAAACCAAAGACAAACTCTGTACAGGATCTGAACTGTATAACCTTTTGCATGAGAACTTTCCTGCAATGTAGGGAATTTAAAACTTGTTGTGTATTTGAGATGAATATAAAAAGGATTTTGAAGTTTGTAATATAGACTACTTCCTCTGCAAGAGCGTCAGAAAATATGTGATTTCCTCACGTGAAATTGTAAATAAGTTTGTAGCCCACGCAGTTACAAAATGGCTGTAGAAACTGTGGCACATATTTCTCAGTACAATTAGAAGTCGGATAAATGTGTTGATTTGAAGGAAAGACAGACAGACTCTGGTAAGTCTAGGCTAATTATTATGAAGTTAAGTCGTCAAACATTCAATAGAGAGAGCAGGCTTGAGATATGATCCTTTATATTGCTGAACAAACTGATGGTCTCTGTAGGAAATGTTTTAAATATCCTTTATATTGATGATGACCTGATGGTCTCTGTAGGAAATGTTTAGATAATATCCTTTATATTGATCATGACCTGATGGTCTCTGTAGGAAATGTTTAGATAATATCCTTTATATTGATGATGACCTGATGGTCTCTGGAATGTGGGGCTTCCAGCGAGGCGTGGATTTAATAGTATGTTGTACCTAGTTTCCCTCCTTCAGGGAACAGTAGTTATAGTCATAACATGTGGATTTAATAGTATGTTATACCTAGTTTCCCTCCTTCAGGGAACAGTAGTTATAGTCATAACGTGTGGATTTAATAGTATGTTGTACCTAGTTTCCCTCCTTCAGGGAACAGTAGTTATAGTCATAACATGTGGATTTAATAGTATGTTGTACCTAGTTTCCCTCCTTCAGGGAACAGTAGTTATAGTCATAACGTGTGGATTTAATAGTATGTTGTACCTAGTTTCCCTCCTTCAGGGAACAGTAGTTATAGTCATAACGTGTGGATTTAATAGTATGTTGTACCTAGTTTCCCTCCTTCAGGGAACAGTAGTTATAGTCATAACGTTAAGCTTGTCATATGATGAACTTCAACTTAAGTACTGGATCTTGCTGTCGGACAGTTTTTTTTGTCTTCAGATCTCTGAAATGCTCTCTAACTACGTAACATTTATTGTCTCCTTATGTTACGTTGGGAAAACAGTTTTCATGGGCACAGAAATCCTAAATCATTTCAGTTTACTAAATCCAATGGTTCTAACCGAGAGTCACCTTAACTTTATTGACAACTCCCAAATGGATACTGTCATTAATGCGGTTCTTCAATAATTACACATAATACTTAATACTGTAGCTGTTTAGTTACAGTCACATGTTCAACTATCATCAGCTGATCCAGGAAATCATTTTCTGCATGCCAGTCAAATGTAGTTCTTCATTCATTACACCGGTAAAGACAGTTATGCCGTGCTCCACGTTGGATCCAACATCCCAAACAAATCGATATTTATAATGTGTTATTGTCTACTTCATTTACAGTAGGGTCTCGTTAGTCCGTTTGGAAACGGAGATACTTAGCTCATAATGTGTAGAGAACTGTTCCTTGATGGATAGGCTATTGTACAACACACAGAGCTATTTTCCTTTATTCAGGACATTTAGAATGACAACACATTACAGAGTAGCCTAGTGGGATTATTCACAAAATTATCTGGTGATCAGGTTATGAATTGTCATGACAAAGACATTTTAGTCTCCTTGTTTCACCTAAAATATTAAATGATTTATAGTCCTAGGTCTATGTTGTTGTTAGGTGAAGTTATGGGTCCTACAGTAGGTCTATGTTATTGTTAGGTGAGATTATAGACCATTTTGGCATACACTTAGTGGACAAAACCTCATTGTCAGGCTGATGTCAGGCTGATGGAAAACTAGCCAATGAGCATTTTACTGGTTGAAGTCGTTTTTAAATATAAAGTAGTACATTTGACAATAACACAAACATTATATTAAATCAGGACATTCAAACGAGCCTTACAATTATAATCCAAAGTAGTGTCAAATGATAATAATAATCATAATCAACCTGTAAATGGAGGCTATTTTTGCTGTCAGCCTATGAGAACTCCCCTGAGTTTCCCCCACGGTGGTGAATTAGTGAATAGACACAGAGCTTAATGTGAGTTTCCTTGAGTAGCACTCCTGATCTAGTGCTGTAATATTCAGAATACATTGTGAAAACTAATCTTTGCTCACCATTTGTTAAATATATATTTTTTTTCACCCCTTTTTTCTCCCCAATTGGTACATAGTCTTGTCTCATCGCTGCAACTCCCATACGGACTCTGGAGAGGCGAAGGTCGAGAGCCATGCGTCCTCCGAAACACAACACAACCCAACCTACCCGCGATGCTTCTTGACACAATGCCTATCCAACCCGGAAGCCAGCAGCACCAATGTGTCGGAGGAAACACGGAACACCTGGCAACCTGGTCAGCGTGCACTGCGCCCGGCCCGCCACAGGAGTCGCTAGTGCGCGATGAGACAAGGATATCCCTGCCGGCCAAACCCTCCCCTAACCCGGACGACGCTGGGCCAATTGTGCGTCGCCCCATGGGCCTCCCGGTCGCGGCCGGCTGCAACAGAGCTTGGACTCGAACCCAGAATCTCTAATGGCACAGCTTAGGCCACTTGCTCACCATTTTTGCTCCAGGCAGATATACTACATCCATAACTAGCGCTTTCTGCATTAGCAGGGAGGTGTTTCTGCAGTCAAATTGTGTGCGCATCGCCCTTGTCGCAATTTTAGCAAACACAGAAAGGTGCCTATATTTGAGAACAAAAGTCGCCTGGCACACTGCTTAGGAGTTCAACACCTTTTACTTATTTCTAGTTACTACTAATGTGAAAACAAGACTAAATATGACTATTGTTGCTCACTTGACTGTCTTAAGACAATTGTCAAGTAATTTTAACATTCATTTCAGACGTCAATTGTTGTACAGTATCATGGCTACGCTGTTGGCATCCCCTTTTTTCATTGGATTTCTGCTGTTGTGAGCCTTTAACTATCTGTCTGACTTGTTCACACAGGAGAGAGACGTGACTATCATGGATCCTCTGGGGAGCCTCAACATCATGATGCTGACGAGGCAGAGACGAGTCTGTCCAGATTCTATCACCTCAAGAAACACCAGCAGAGACCCACAGGGAAGAAATATATCTGTTGCTCTGACTGTGGAAAACGTTGCAAATCTTCATCAGAACTTAAAATACACCAGCGAGTACACACAGGAGAGAAACCTCACCACTGTTTTGATTGTGGGAAGAGTTTTACTGCATCTAGCTATCTGATTATACACCAGAGAACACATACAGGAGAGAAACCGTACAGCTGTACTCAATGTGGGAAGAGTTTTACTCAGTCAAGCAACTTGTTATCACACCAGAGAACACACACAGGAGAGAAATCTTATTGCTGTGATCAATGTGGGAAGACTTATATTTCATCTTGCCATCTGACTAGACACCAGCGAGTACACACAGGAGAGAAGCCATTCCACTGTTCAGATTGTGGAGAAAGATTCTCATCTTCACAGAATATGAAGAAGCATCAGAAAACACACACAGGAGAGAAACCTTATAGCTGTAATCAATGTGGGAAGAGTTTTACTCGGCCAGACAGCCTAAAATTACACCAGAGAACTCACACAGGAGAGAAACCTTATAGCTGTAACCAATGTGGGAATAGTTTTTCTACATCTAGCTATCTCACTATACACCAGAGAACACACACAGGAGAGAAACCATATAGCTGTAACCAATGTGGGAAGAGTTTTTCTACATCTAGAGTTCTCACTAAACACCAGAGAACTCATACAGGAGAGAAACCATATAGCTGTACTCAATGTGGGAAGAGTTTTTCTACGTCTAGCTATCTCACTAAACACCAGAGAACACACACAGGAGAGAAACAATATAGCTGTAGTCAATGTGGGACAAGATTTTCTTGGCTAACCAGCCTAGTATCACATCAGAGAACACACACAGGAGAGAAATCTCCTAGCTGTGATCAATGTGGGAAGAGATACTCTGATAACAGATCTCTGATTAAACATCAGAAAATACATGAAGGAGTTGTTTCATGATATCAATGAAATAATGTCACAATGTAGAATGTTTTAACATTGTAGAAGGAGTATTTTAATGATGTCACAATGTAGAACCATAAATATTTGCCCCCTGTTCTATTGATTTCAGCATGATATGGATATTAACCTCAGGGGGAAAATCCAGGCTCAGAAATGGAAGAGTACTATTTATGTGATTTAACAAAAAGTGACTAACAAAAAAAGAGCTGTGTTACACTTACCATGTTGGTGACGCACTTGAATCAAAATGCAACACTTCAAAATGTAGCTAGCTGCTTTCTACAAATTGTCCTCTAACCAGGGATGTACACATTATTCCCAGATTCCGTGTGCTTTTTGAGCTGTTCGTTTTAACAGGACGTGCAACTTCATCTCCCTCCTGTCACACAAATGATTTTAACATGATATCGATGAGTTATGACAAATAAGTGTTGTGTTCCTTTGTTTAGCGACCCCTAAATTTAAATGCATCACTCCAAAATGTAGCTGACTGTCTTCTGCAGGTTGTCCTCTAATCAGTGAGGTAAAATATATCTCCCATTTCCATGTGTTTTGTTTAGTTGTTAGTTTCAACATCACGTACAACCTGATTTCCCCCTAATTTCCCCCTATTTTATAAGGAGTAACATGATTATTGTGGCAGATGTTTGTGTATATAGCACATTTTATGTTTTCAATATATCCCAAACTGTTTCTGCATATTGGTTATTGATTTGGACACGTTAAAACTGTGTTTTGACATTGGGGATATCCCATCTAGCAACATGTCATTGAAAAGACATTGAAAATATGACTATGCAACCAAATATTTCATATTTACATTTCATGATCAGATTTAGTAATCGATTTATTGATGATATTTATTCATGCAACCAACTGACAATTTTTGGTACAATTATATTGACATTGTTGCCCTGCTTTTAAAATATCAGGGTTCATTCTCAGATGTGCCAACCCAAATGTACTAGAGCATGACATTGGGGACTGGGCCCCGATCCAACAACATGCCTATCTAGTGAACCCTGAAAAGGGAGAGAAGCTCTGCAGTGAGGTGGAAAGTTACTATGGATATTGCAGGAGTTTCCTCTTGAAATCAGACATGTCTGTGGTGAGGACAACTTGGTTGCTGATTGTCTCAAGGTGGGCAGTCAAAAAGTTTTGTGTTTAGACAGTGCGTTGCCATGGATCACAATGTATTTTGACTGCACGTTTTTCCGTATTGGAGATGAGTTTTGTTTGGGCTCGTTCCAAGGGGACGAGAGTTCTAGAAGCTAGTGAGTTTTAGGAAGACGAGAGTTCTAGAAGCTAGTGGGATTTAGGAAGACGAGAGTTCTAGAAGCTAGTGAGTTTTAGGAAGACGAGAGTTCTAGAAGCTAGTGTTTTTTAGGTAGACGAGTGTTCTAGAATCTAGTGAGTTTTAGGAAGACGAGAGTTCTAGAAGCTAGTGAGTTTTAGGAAGACGAGAGTTCTAGAAGCTAGTGGGATTTAGGATTCTATAGAAAGAAAAAGGAGAAACAAATAATACTATTGTATATTATTATTTAGAAATACGTGTTTTTTTTCTTGTTTTTAATTGTTGACATCCAGTAGACACCATGTTTATATTGGTGAAGGTGAAGCATTGTAGTTGATTATAATGTGAAATGGAAGTTGTTTTCTGTTGGTGGTGAGCAAACTTGTCCAAAAGAAATATAGGATATATTTGTTGTCATAAGGTGTTACAGGCTTTGGTTTTTCCATTTATGTTTTGAGGTTGGACGTTAGCACGTCTAGCTCGTGAGCACGTCTCGCTCGTGAGCACGTCTAGCCCGTTAGCCCGTCTAGCCCGTTAGCTCGTTAGCACGTCTAGCTCGTTAGCCCGTCTAGCTCGTTAGCCCGTCTAGCTCGTTAGCACGTCTAGCTCGTTAGCCCGTCTAGCTCGTTAGGACGTATAGCTCGTTAGCACGTCTAGCTCCGTCAGCTCGTCTAGCTCGTTAGCACGTAGGACGCACTGATTGGTGTCACCTCGTTAGTCAGTATGTGTTACACCTGTGCTGGCTTGTCCATCTCGTTAGTGGGAAGGTGTTTCACCTGAGCTGGTCCAGGTTCTATTTAAGAGTGTCTGGCCCAGTGCTCCAGTTGTCTTGATACATGTGGAGAGTCAACACCTTTAGTTGCTCCACCTTTTTGGTTTACTTCCTGTCTTTAAGTTTGGTGTGGGTTTTTCTTTTGTTTTCCTCTTCTTGGGCAGATTTAGTGGGCCTCATGGTGGGTGTCTTTTAGGTCCCAGTTGTTGTTACTAGTCAACTTCCAGTGGACACCCCCATAGTGTCTTTCAGAGCCCCTCCTAAAAACATGCTTATATTTTGGGTTGGATGTTGCATCCAATTAATATTTTAATCAATGGATTTTCCTTAGAATGCTAATTCGTCTTTCAGTTGTTAATCTTATGTTTGTTGTGGTAAATATTTCTGTTTATTTTCATAGTTTTATTTTTTTCCTGTGAAGCATCCATGTCTGAAATGTGTTGTATAAATAAAGCTTGATTTGAACATATTGCAAAAGAAATTAACATAATGACTGACAATCAACAGACTCTTGCAAAACCAATACGTATCTTGGTCCATCTTATTATGAAAAAAGTATAAATTCAGTATATTTCCCACTATGTCAAAATAGTGCTGGTATGTACGTTTAGTATCACTTTTCAACCAACCCAGTGCATTTGTTGAAGATAAATGTTTAATTCAACAATATGTCAAAGGATTCAACTACTGGAAACGGACACAAACAAATGGATCAACCAGATCAATCCCACTTTTCCAGCCTGCTGAAGGCGTGGTGGAGTGGTAAACACCACCCCCGGCTCTACCAGGGGCTTGAAGTGGTCTCCCACAGCTCTGCTTATGTCATGTTCTGTGGCCTTGCTGTTCCATTTCTTGACTGTCCCTGCAACACAGAAACACATTTAGTCATATTATATAAAACTCTCAAAGTAATGGATATGGAGCATCTATGGCCTCAGTTACACCTGGCACCTAAATGTGACTTCTGTCATCTGATCACTCCAAGCTGCATTAGGTTCAGATCTACCAGGATGAGCCTTTGACACAGTCAGGCCACTGATTATGCATCAGCAATGTAAAGAGGTGGGGTGAATGAGGGGAAAAGTAAATTTGACACAAATGACCTTCATAATAAATCAAATGTTGTTGGTCACATACAGGTGTTCAGCAGATGTTATTGCAGGTGTAGTGAAATGCTTGTCCTTCTAGTTCCCACAGTGCAGGAATATCTAACAATTAATATCTAACAATTTCACAACAAATACCTAATACACACAAATCTAAGTAAAGGAATGGAATTAGGAATATATAAATATATGGATAAACAATGTCAGAGCAGCATAGACTGAGATACAGTTTATACATATGAGATGAGAAATGATATGTAAACATTATTAAAGGGCCAATGATTTCATGATGCCTGTTTAACAGTCTGATGGTCTGGAGATAGAAGCTGTTTAACAGTCTGATGGCCTTGAGATAGAAGCTGTTTTTCAGTCTTTCAGTCCCAGCTTTGATGCACCTGTACTGACCTCGCCTTCTGGATGATAGCAGGGTGAACAGGCAGTGGCTCAGGTGGCTCGGGTAATAACAAAAAACATGTATGTATGCCTGGGGGGAAATTCACTTTCATACAGCAATACCAGTGGACAATTTGCACTAAATAAACATAAATGGAACATATTCCCTTTTGCTGACGTGATGAACCACTAAGGGGACATAAATATTTAATCCCAAAACTTTCCCTTTGGTTTAACTGTTTAAGACGGTCCCCTTTTCTAATAGAGGCCGGGATGTGATCAATACCCACAGCTTGTAGGTGTAACCGATGTGAAATGGCTAGTTAGTTAGCGGTGGTGCGCGCTAATAGCATTTCAATCGGTGACGTCACTCGCTCTGAGACCTGAAGTAGGGTTTCCCCTTGCGTTGCAAGGGCCGCGGCTTTTGTGGCGCGATGGGTAACGTTGCTTCGTGGGGTGTCAGTTGTTGATGTGTGCAAGGGTCATTGGTTTGAGCCCGGGTTGGGGCGAAGAGAGGGAGGCAGGGTTGCCTTGGTGTAAGGACTTATAGTGCCTTGCCATGGGGTAGTCGTCATTGCCTACCCGTATGGCATACTTGTGTTCCGCTAGGCGGTCTTGAAGGCGTCTCTTTGTCCGTCCAATGTAGAACACCTTGCACTGTGGACATTCCAATCTATAGATGACATGAGTGGTTTTGCAGTTAATGAAATGCTTGACGTAATACTCCATTTTGGAAGCTGTGTCTACAAAATACTTTTTCTGTGCAATATTTCTGCAGTGGTTATATTTAAAAGAGCCCTTGGGTTTGTGGTCAAGCCAAGTTTTTTGAGAGTCACCCGGAAGATAACTGTGTACTAATTTATCATTTAGGGTAGGACATCTTTTAAAGCTTATGACTGGTGGCTCAGGAAAGACTTGGTGTAGTAGAGTATCACTTTGGATAATTCCCCAATTATTTTGAATGATTATTTTAATGTTCTCTGCTTCAGTACTGTATTTTGTGGGTATTGATCACATTCCGGCCTCTATTAGAAAAGGGGACCGTCTTAAACAGTTAAACCAAAGGGAAAGTTTTGGGATTAAATATTTATGTCCCCTTAGTGGTTCATCACGTCAGCAAAAGGGAATATGTTCCATTTATGTTTATTTAGTGCAAATTGTCCACTGGTATTGCTGTATGAAAGTGAATTTCCCCCCAGGCATACATACATGTTCTTTGTTATTACCGGAGCCACTGCCTGTTCACCCCGCTATCATTCAGAAGGCGAGATCAGTACAGGTGCATCAAAGCTGGGACCGAAAGACTGAAAAATAGCTTCTATCTCCAGGCCATCAGACTGTTAAATAGCACAGAGAGGCTGCAGCCTACATATAGACTTGACATCATTGGCCACTTTAATAAATGGAACACTAGTCCCTTTAATAATGTTTGCATATCATTTCTCATCTCATATGTATAAACTGTATCTCAGTCTATGCTGCTCTGACATTGTTTATCCATATATTCCTAATTCCATTACGAACCAGCTCTGAGTTCGCAACAAAAGGGAGACAATGTGGAGACAAGGAGTATCAAAAATATATATTTATTAGATAACACAACCAAAATCAACAAGGTGTCTGCATGGAGAGAGTCTCCCTTCATGACTGTGGAAGAGGTCTATTTATCCTGGGACACACCCGGGCCCAGGTGTTTCCCATTTAGCTGACGACCCTCCCAGCTCCGCCCACCGGCATCCTAATAAGGAAACAAGAGCAGAGAGAATACGGCAGACAGAGGGAGGGGCGTTAAATATATTACTCTATTGTTATCATATAGAAACATCACTTGTTAGATATTACTGCACTGTGGGAACTAGAAGGACAAGCATTTCACTACACCTGCAATAACATCTGCTGAACACCTGTATGTGACCAACAACATTTGATTTATTATGAAGGTCATTTGTGTCAAATTTACTTTTCCCCACTCATTCACCCCATCTCTTTACATTGCTTATGCATATTCAGTGGCCTGACTGCATCCAGACTATGTCAAAGGCCCATCCTGGTAGATCTGAACCTAATGCAGCTTGGAGTGATCGGATGACAGAAGTAACATTTAGGTGCCAGGTGTAACTGAGGCCATAGATGCTCCATATCCATTACTTTGAGTGTTTTATATAATATGACTAAATGTGTTTCTGTGTTGCAGGGACAGTCAAGAAATGGAACAGCAAGGCCACAGAAAATGACATAAGCAGAGCTGTGGGAGACCACCTCAAGCCCCTGGTAGAGCCGGGGGTGGTGTTTACCACTCCACCACGCCTTCAGCAGGCTGGAAAAGTGGGATTGATACAGTTTTTCATACTAAGGTGGACCAATAGTTTGTTGATTGGTCAGTCATTGGGTTAATTTGTTTTACAATATGTTCAAATCAAATCAAGCTTTATTTATACAGCACATGTCAGACATGGATGCAACACAATGGCTTCACAGGAAAAAACTATGAAAATAATCAGAAATATTTAGTACACAAATATGAGGATAAAAAACAATAATAACAACTGAAAGACTAATGAGCATTGGAAGGAAATGCCATTGATTAAAATATCAACAATATGATACAATATCCAACCCAAAATATAACTTGTTTTTTAGGAGGGGCTCTGAAAGACACTATGGGGGTGTCCACTGAAAGTTGACTAGTAACAACAACTGGGACCTAAAAGACACCCACCATGAGACCCACTAAATCTGCCCAAGAAGAGGAAAACAAAAGAAAAACCCACACCAAACTTAAAGACAGGAAGCAAACCAAAAAGGTGGAGCAACTAAAGGTGTTGACTCTCCACATGTATCAAGACAACTGGAGCACTGGGCCAGACACTCTTAAATAGAACCTGGACCAGCTCAGGTGAAACACCTTCCCACTAACGAGATGGACAAGCCAGCACAGGTGTAACACATACTGACTAACGAGGTGACACCAATCAGTGCGTCCTACGTGCTACATTCCAAACCTCAAAACATAAATGGAAAAACCAAAGACGGTAACAACTTAAGAGAATGCTTACCAACAACAGAAAAAAACTTCCAATTCACATTATAATCAACTACAATGCTTCACCAATATAAACATGGTGTCCACTGGCTGTCAACAATTCAAGACAATATATATACACTTCTAGAACTCTAGTCTTCCTAAAACTCACTAGCTTCTAGAACTCTAGTCTTCCTAAAACTCACTAGCTTCTAGAACTCTCGTCCCCTTGGAACGAGTCCAAACAAAACTCATCTCCAATACGGAAAAACATGCAGTCATAATAAATTGTGATCCATGGCAACACACTGGCTAAACACAAAACACAAATCTTTTTGACTGCCCACCCTTGAGACAATCAGCAACCAAGTTGTCCTTACCACGGACATGTCTGATTTCAAGAGGAAACTCCTGCAATATCCATAGTAACTTTCCACCTCACTGCAGAGCTTCTCTCTCTTCTCAGGGTTCACTACATAGGCATGTTGTTGGATCGGGGCCCAGTCCCCAATGTCATGCTCTAGTACATTTGGGTTGGCACATCTGAGAATGAACCCTGATATTATAAAAGCAGGGTAACAATGTCAATATAATAGTCAGTTGGTTACATAAATAATTATTACTAAATGTTACATGAAATGTAAATATGAAATATTTGGTTGCATAGTCTTATTTTCAACAGCTTTTCAATTACATGTTGCTAGGTGGGATATCCCCAATGTCAAAACACAATTTTAACATGTCCAAATCTAAACATAAAATGTGCTATATACACAAACATCTGCCACAATAATCATATTACTTGTATTATTTAAAACAAGCAGCTTATAAACTGCACAAGCACCAGAAACGCTGTTGTTTTGACAAGTAACAATAAATCACTGATATCCATTAGGGGTGAAATCAGGTTGAATCTGCTCTTCAAACTAACACAACAAAACAAAAAACACATGGAAATGGAGATATATTTTACCTCACTGGTTAGAGGACAACCTGCAGAAGACAGTCAGCTACATTTTGGAGTGATGCATTTAAATTTAGGGGTCGCTAAACAAAGGAACACAACACTTATTTGTCATAACTCATAGATATCATGTTGAAATCAATTGTGCCGAGATGAGGTTGCACCTCCTGTTAAAACTAACAGCTCAAAAACCACACAGAATCTGGGAATAATGTGTACATCCCTGGTTAGAGGACAACTTGTAGAAAACAGCTAGCTACATTTTGAAGTGATGCATTTTGATTCCAGTGGGTCAGCAACATGGTAAGTGTAACACAGCTCTTTTTGTGTTAGTCACTTTTAGTTAAATCTCATAAATAGTACTCTTCCATTTCAGAGACTGGATTTTCCCCCTGAGGCTAATATCCATATCATGTTGAAATCAATAGAACAGGGGACAAACGTTTAGGATTCTACATTGTGACATCATTAAAATACTCCTACTACAATGTTAAACATTCTACATTGTGACATTAATTCATTGATATCATGAAACAACTCCTTCATGTATTTTCTGATGTTTGATCAGAGATCTTTTATCAGAGTATCTCTTGTCACATTGACCACAGTTAAGGTTTCTCTCCTGTGTGTGTTCTCTTGTGTTGAGTCAGATGTCCAGATTGACCAAAACTCTTCCCACATTGATCACACCTATAAGGTTTCTCTCCTGTGTGTATTCTCTGGTGTAGAGTCAGAGAGCCAGATCGACCAAAACTCTTCCCACATTGATCACACCTATAAGGTTTCTCTCCTGTGTGTATTCTCTGGTGTAGAGTCAGAGAGCCAGATTGACTAAAACTCTTCCCACATTGATCACAGCTATAAGATTTCTCTCCTGTGTGTATTCTCTGGTGTAGAGTCAGAGAGCCAGATTGACTAAAACTCTTCCCACATTGATCACAGCTATAAGATTTCTCTCCTGTGTGTGTTCTCTGGTGTAGAGTCAGACTGCGAGATGCAGCAAAACTCTTCCCACATTGACCACAGATATAAGATTTCTCTCCTGTGTGTATTCTCTGGTGTGATACCAGATGGCCAGATTGACCAAAACACTTCCCACATTGATCACACCTATAAGGTTTCTCTCCTGTGTGTGTTCTCTGGTGTTGAGTCAGAGAGTCAGATCGACCAAAACTCTTCCCACATTGACCACAGCTATAAGGTTTCTCTCCTGTGTGTGTTCTCTGGTGTGATATCAGATGGCCAGATTGACTAAAACTCTTCCCACATTGATCACAGCTATAAGGTTTCTCTCCTGTGTGTGTTCTCTGATGAATTTTAATGCCTGATGAGGTGAATCTCTTCCCACAGTCAGAGCAGCAGTGAGTTCTCTTCCCTGTGGATGTCTGCAGGTGTTTATTGAGGTGTTCTGATCTGGAGAGACTCTTCTCTGCCTCGTCAGCATCATGATGTTGTTGAGGCTCCCCAAAGGATCCACGATAGTTAAGTATCTCTCCTGTGTGAACAACAAAGTCAGACAGATGATTAAAGGCCCACAACAGTAGAAATCCACTGTAAAAGGTGATGCCAACAGTGGAGCCATGATGTTGTACAACAATTGACGTCTGTAATGAATGTTAAAATTGTTGGACAAATGTCTTAAAATGAGCAAGAATAGTCATATTTTGTCTTGTTTTCACATTAGTAGTGAAATCGATGATTCTAGGCTAGAAATAAGTTATTCATGTTGTTGAAACTCGAAGCAGTGTGCCAGACGACTTTTGGTCTCCAATATAGGCCCCTTTCTGTGTTTGCTAAAATTGCGGCACGAGGGCAATTTGATTGCAGAAACTCCTCCCTGCTAATGAGGAAACCGATAGTTATGGATGTAGTATATCTGGTAATGAGGAACCCACTAGTTATGGATGTAGTATATCTGGTAATGAGGAAACCACTAGTTATGGATGTAGTATATCTGGTAATGAGGAAACCACTAGTTATGGATGTAGTATATCTGGTAATGAGGAAACCACTAGTTATGGATGTAGTATATCTGGTAATGAGGAACCCACTAGTTATGGATGTAGTATATCTGGTAATGAGGAAACCACTAGTTATGGATGTACTATATCTGGTAATGAGGAAACCACTAGTTATGGATGTAGTATATCTGGTAATGAGGAAACCACTAGTTATGGATGTACTATATCTGGTAATGAGGAAACCACTAGTTATGGATGTAGTATATCTGCTAATGAGGAAACCACTAGTTATGGATGTAGTATATCTGGTAATGAGGAAACCACTAGTTATGGATGTAGTATATCTGGTAATGAGGAAACTACTAGTTATGGATGTAGTATATCTGGTAATGAGGAAATCACTAGTTATGGATGTAGTATATCTGGTAATGAGGAAACCACTAGTTATGGATGTAGTATATCTGGTAATGAGGAAACCACTAGTTATGGATGTAGTATATCTGCTAATGAGGAAACCACTAGTTATGGATGTAGTATATCTGGTAATGAGGAAACCACTAGTTATGGATGTAGTATATCTGCTAATGAGGAAACCACTAGTTATGGATGTAGTATATCTGCTAATGAGGAAACCACTAGTTATGGATGTAGTATATCTGGTCATGAGGAAACCACTAGTTATGGATGTAGTATATCTGGTAATGAGGAAACCATTAGTTATGGATGTAGTATATCTGGTAATGAGGAAACCACTAGTTATGGATGTAGTATATCTGGTAATGAGGAAACCATTAGTTATGGATGTAGTATATCTGGTAATGAGGAAACCACTAGTTATGGATGTAGTATATCTGCTAATGAGGAAACCACTAGTTATGGATGTAGTATATCTGCCTGGAGCAAAAAATGGTGAGCAAAGATTTTCGTTTTCACAATGTATTCTGAATATTACAGCACTAGATCAGGAGTGCTACTCAAGGAAACTCACATTAAGCTCTGTGTCTATTCACTAATTCACCACCGTGGGGGAAACTCAGGGGAGTTCTCATAGGCTGACAGCAAAAATAGCCTCCATTTACAGGTTGATTATGAGTGCATTTCACACTACTTTGGATTATAACTGTAAGGCTCGTTTGAATGTCCTGTTTAATATAATATAATAGTCTTCCCTGTGGCTCAGTTGGTAGAGCATGGTGTTTGCAACGCCAGGGTTGTGGGTTCGATTCCCACTGAAGGCCAGTACAAAAATAAAAAAATGTATGAAATGTATGCATTCACTACTTTAAGTCGCTCTAGATAAGAGCGTCTGCTAAATGACTAAAATGTAAAAAAATAATGTTTGTGTTATTGTTGCAAATCAACTGCTTTATACTTAACACTTCAAATGCTATTTGGCTAGCTTTGCCATCAGCCTGACAATGAGGGTTTGTCCACTAAGTGTTTAACATAACTTCACCTAACAATAACATAGACCTACTGTAGGACCCATAACTTCACCTAACAATAACATAGACCTACTGTAGGACCCATAACTTCACCTAACAATAACATAGACCTACTGTAGGACCCATAACTTCACCTAATAACAACATAGACCTACTGTAGGACCCATAACTTCTAACAACAACATAGACCTACTGTAGGACCCATAACTTCACACAACAATAACATAGTCCTACTGTAGGACCCATAACTTCACCTAACAATAACATAGACCTACTGTAGGACCCATAACTTCACCTAACAATAACATAGACCTACTGTAGAGCCCATAACTTCGCCTAACAATAACATAGACCTACTGTAGGATCCATAACTTCACCTAACAATAACATAGACCTACTGTAGGACCCATAACTTCACCTAACAACAACATAGACCTACTGTAGGACCCATAACTTCTAACAACAACATAGACCTACTGTAGGACCCATAACTTCACACAACAATAACATAGTCCTACTGTAGGACCCATAACTTCACCTAACAATAACATAGACCTACTGTAGGATCCATAACTTCGCCTAACAATAACATAGACCTACTGTAGGATCCATAACTTCACCTAACAATAACATAGACCTACTGTAGGACCCATAACTTCACCTAACAATATAGACCTACTGTAGGACCCATAACTTCACCTAACAACAACATAGACCTAATGTAGGACCCATAACTTCTAACAACAACATAGACCTACTGTAGGACCCATAACTTCACCTAACAACATAGACCTACTGTAGGACCCATAACTTCACCTAACAATAACATAGACCTACTGTAGGACCCATAACTTCGCCTAACAATAACATAGACCTACTGTAGGATCCATAACTTCACCTAACAATAACATAGACCTACTGTAGGACCCATAACTTCACCTAACAACAACATAGACCTACTGTAGGACCCATAACTTCACCTAACAACAACATAGACCTACTGTAGGAACCATAACTTCACCTAACAACAACATAGACCTACTGTAGGACCCATAACTTCACCTAACAACAACATAGACCTACTGTAGGACCCATAACTTCACCTAACAATAACATAGACCTACTGTAGGACCCATAACTTCACCTAACAACAACATAGACCTACTGTAGGACCCATAACTTCACCTAACAACAACATAGACCTACTGTAGGACCCATAACTTCTAACAACAACATAGACCTACTGTAGGACCCATAACTTCACCTAACAATAACATAGACCTACTGTAGGACCCATAACTTCACCTAACAATAACATAGACCTACTGTAGGACCCATAACTTCACCTAACAACAACATAGACCTACTGTAGGACCCATAACTTCACCTAACAATAACATAGACCTACTGTAGGACCCATAACTTCACCTAACAACAACATAGACCTACTGTAGGAAACATAACTTCACCTAACAACAACATAGACCTACTGTAGGACCCATAACTTCACCTAACAACAACATAGACCTACTGTAGGATTCAGATTCAGATCAATAACCTAAACCACAAGGCCAAATCTACACTGGAGGAGCTTACCAAGATGACATTGAATGTTCCTGAGTGGCCTAGTTACAGTTTGGACTTAAATCATCTTGAAAGTCTATGGCAAGACTTGAAAATGGCTTTCTAGCAATGATCAACAACCAACTTGACAGAACAGGAAGGATTTTAAAAAGAATAATGAATATTCACATGAAGATCAGCCTCCTATTGGATGACATCATGACTTCCCATCAAGCCAACTCCTTGGAGGCCTTACTATGACATCACTCACTCCTTCTAGTTTGCAGTTATATATTTTGCTCAAAACATGTATTTGTTTCCTTTTAGTGTGTTTATACTTCACTGTATTTATCACTTTTCAACAGGAAAAGTTTAAAAAAAATCACTGTAGGACTTCATGGACAATTCCGACAGTACAAAAACATATTTGAGTGTAGAATGCACTTTTAAAAATCACACATTAGTTCAACAACTGCAGAGTTTGTGTCCCTGTTTTATTAGATAGTACTCACTGTATTTACTGGTGTTAATCAGATCAATGTCCCTGTTTTATTAGATAGCACTCACTGTATTTACTGGTGTTAATCAGATCAATGTCCCTGTTTTATTAGATAGCACTCACTGTATTTACTGGTGTTAATCAGATCAATGTCCCTGTTTTATTAGATAGTACTCACTGTATTTACTGGTGTTAATCAGATCAATGTCCCTGTTTTATTAGATAGTACTCACTGTATTTACTGGTGTTAATCAGATCAATGTCCCTGTTTTATTAGATAGTACTCACTGTATTTACTGGTGTTAATCAGATCAATGTCCCTGTTTTATTAGATAGCACTCACTGTATTTACTGGTGTTAATCAGATCAATGTCCCTGTTTTATTAGATAGTACTCACTGTATTTACTGGTGTTAATCAGATCAATGTCCCTGTTTTATTAGATAGTACTCACTGTATTTACTGGTGTTAATCAGATCAATGTCCCTGTTTTATTAGATAGTACTCACTGTATTTACTGGTGTTAATCAGATCAATGTCCCTGTTTTATAAGATAGTACTCACTGTATTTACTGGTGTTAACCAGATCAATGTCCCTGTTTTATTAGATAGTACTCACTGTATTTACTGGTGTTAACCAGATCAATGTCCCTGTTTTATTAGATAGTACTCACTGTATTTACTGGTGTTAATCAGTTCTCCAGTCTTCTCTTCTTCGTCCTCCTCTAATGTGACAGTAATCTCCCCCTCTTCATCCTTCGTTCCAAAAACGTCTTCATCTTCTTTCACTTCATCCTCCACTCCAAAAACGGCATCTTCCTCCTTTTCTTTCACAGTAACATCCCCCTCATCTTTCACTCTGAAGGTGTCTTTCTCTGTAACGTCTTTCTCTTCTTCTTTCACTGTAACAGCCTCACCCTCTACTTCTTGTTTTACTGTGACATCCTCCTCTTCCTTCTCCTCTTTCACGACAACGTTCTGCCACACTCCCTCTTTCTCCGTCCAGCAGACTTCTTCTTTAACAGGAGGAGAGTAGCTTAGTGAACTCATGGTCGGGGATAATAGCGAGTTAGCATTAGCGACTAGACTAGTGCTAACTTAACCAGCCAGCTAGTTGACTTACAACGTAAATATGAAATTAAATGGGGTAGCTAGTTGTTTACACATAAGTATGTTTAAAGCAAAATGGCAAATACAACACGAAATTGTCTAAAGAACTTGAATGTTCCGACTTTGTCGGCTAGCGAGCTACCGAGGTGGCTGCAGTTGTTGAAGAAGCGTTCCGTCCACTAGATTATACGTCACACTAGAAACATCGCCTGAAAGACACATATCGCCATCTGCTGTCTGGAGGGAGGAAACGCAGTTGAGGAGGGAAAACTATTTTTATTCTTCATTGAATTATAATATTATAAAGCAGTTCAGGGAAACGTTTTTTTCTCTCCATTAAATATGAATATTATATCAACACGTATAAAGAGCAACAAGTGTTGTTTGATTAGTTCAGATTTTAATGAGAATTTAAAACAAACTCTACATCTACTCCACATCTGTATTTCTGATTCAGTCAAATAACTAGATATCAAAATAAGCACCTAGTTATTGATACCCTTGATAAAGATGAGCTAAAATGACTGTATGAAATAAATAAATTAACTTTACCCACTACCAGGATATTTTAGTCCAAAACCTGGTTACCTCTCTGCTAGGAGGCTGAAACTTGGCCATAAGTGGATCTTCCAGCAAGACACATCAACATCCACAAAGAAATGGTTAATTGGGCACAAAAATCAACATTTTCAATGGCCATCTCAGTCTTCGGACTTGAACTCCATTGAAAACCTGTGGTTTGAATTGAACAGGGCAGTCCATAAGCGCAGACTAAATAAATCAAGGACATGGAGAGATTCTGTATGGAGGAAGGGTCTAAGATCCCACCCAATGTGTTCTCTAATCTCATTAAACATTTCAGTGTCGTTATCCTCCCAAGGGGAGGGTGCTGGAGTATTGAAAACATGGGTGGCAGTAATTCAGACCCCTACCTTTTGAGAATTACATGTTCAACTAAATCTCTTTCTCTGAGCAATTGTTTCAGCATACAATAATATAATTCACCCTTTTTTTTACATAGAAGTATTTGAATTCTTTATTTTATAGAGTTGTTTTTGCTCATCTTTATCAAGGGTGTCAACAATTTTGTCCCCCACTGTACCTCCATACTGCTGCTACATGGTGTAACAATACATCATGCAGATGTATATAATGAACAGACTAGGTCTATACTGCTCCTACATGGTGTAACAATACATCATGTAGATGTATATAATGAACAGACTAGGTCTATACTGGTCCTACATGGTGTAACAATACATCATGTAGATGTATATAATGAACAGATTAGGTCTATACTGCTCCTACATGGTGTAACAATACATCATGTAGATGTATATAATGAACAGACTAGGTCTATACTGCTCCTACACGGTGTAACAATACATCATGTAGATGTATATAATCAACAGACTAGGTCTATACTGCTCCTACACGGTGTAACAATACATCATGTAGATGTATATAATGAACAGATTAGGTCTATACTGCTCCTACATGGTGTAACAATACATCATGTAGATGTATACAATGAACAGACTAGGTCTATACTGCTCCTACATGGTGTAACAATACATCATGTAGATGTATATAATGAACAGACTAGGTCTATACTGCTCCTACATGGTGTAACAATACATCATGTAGATGTATATAATGAACAGACTAGGTCTATACTGCTCCTACATGGTGTAACAATACATCATGTAGATGTATACAATGAACAGACTAGGTCTATACTGCTCCTACATGGTGTAACAATACATCATGTAGATGTATATAATGAACAGACTAGGTCTATACTGCTGCTACATGGTGTAACAATACATCATGTAGATGTATATAATGAACAGACTAGGTCTATACTGCTCCTACATGGTGTAACAATACATCATGTAGATGTATATAATGAACAGACTAGGTCTATACTGCTCCTACATGGTGTAACAATACATCATGTAGATGTATATAATTAACAGACTAGGTCTATACTGCTCCTACATGGTGTAACAATACATCATGTAGATGTATATAATGAACAGACTAGGTCTATACTGCTCCTACATGGTGTAACAATACATCATGTAGATGTATATAATGAACAGACTAGGTCTATACTGCTGCTACATGGTGTAACAATACATCATGTACATGTATATAATGAACAGATTAGGTCTATACTGCTCCTACATGGTGTAACAATACATCATGTAGATGTATATAATGAACAGACTAGGTCTATACTGCTCCTACATGGTGTAACAATACATCATGTAGATGTATATAATGAACAGACTAGGTCTATACTGCTCCTGCATGGTGTAACAATACATCATGTAGATGTATATAATGAACAGACTAGGTCTATACTGCTCCTACATGGTGTAACAATACATCATGTAGATGTATATAATGAACAGATTAGGTCTATACTGCTCCTACATGGTGTAACAATACATCATGTAGATGTATATAATGAACAGACTAGGTCTATACTGCTCCTACATGGTGTAACAATACATCATGTAGATGTATATAATGAACAGACTAGGTCTATACTGCTCCTACATGGTGTAACAATACATCATGTAGATGTATATAATGAACAGATTAGGTCTATACTGCTCCTACATGGTGTAACAATACATCATGTAGATGTATATAATGAACCGCCTAGGTCTATACTGCTCCTACATGGTGTAACAATACATCATGTAGATGTATATAATGAACAGACTAGGTCTATACTGCTCCTACACGGTGTAACAATACATCATGTAGATATATATAATGAACAGACTAGGTCTATACTGCTCCTACATGGTGTAACAATACATCATGTAGATGTATATAATGAACAGATTAGGTCTATACTGCTCCTACATGGTGTAACAATACATCATGTAGATGTATATAATGAACAGACTAGGTCTATACTGCTCCTACATGGTGTAACAATACATCATGTAGATGTATATAATGAACAGACTAGGTCTATACTGCTCCTACATGGTGTAATAATACATCATGTAGATGTATAATAATGAACAGACTAGGTCTATACTGCTCCTACACGGTGTAACAATACATCATGTAGATATATATAATGAACAGACTAGGTCTATACTGCTCCTACATGGTGTAACAATACATCATGTAGATGTATATAATGAACAGACTAGGTCTATACTGCTCCTACATGGTGTAACAATACATCATGTAGATGTATATAATGAACAGACTAGGTCTATACTGCTCCTACATGGTGTAACAATACATCATGTAGATATATATAATGAACGGACTAGGTCTATACTGCTCCTACAGGGTGTAACAATACATCATGTAGATGTATATAATGAACAGACTAGGTCTATACTGCTCCTACATGGTGTAACAAAAGGTTGGAGTCACTTAGAAATGTTCTTGTTTTTGAAAGAAAAACACTTTTTTTGTCCATTAAAATAACATCAAATTGATCAGAAATACAGTGTAGACATTGTTAATGTTGTAAATGACTATTGTAGCTGGAAACAGCTGATTGTTTATGGAATATCTACATAGGCGAACAGAGGCCCATTATCAGCAACCATCACTCCTGTGTTCCAATGGCACGTTGTGTTAGCTAATCCAAGTTTATCATTTTAAAAGGCTAATTGATCATTAGAAAACCCTTTTGCAATTATGTTAGCACAGCTGAAAACTGTTGTGCTGATTAAAGAAGCAATAAAACTGTCCTTATTTAAGCTAGTTGAGTATCTGGAGCATCAGCATTTGTGGGTTCGATTACAGGCTCAAAATGGCCAGAAACAAATAACTTTCTTCTGAAAATCATTAGTCTATTATTTTTTCTGAGAAATGAAGGCTATTCCATGTGAGAAATTGCCAAGAAACTGAAGATCTCGTACAATGTTGTGTACTACTCCCTTCACAGAACAGTGCAAACTGGCTCTAACCAGAATAGGAGGCCCCAGTGCACAACTGAGCAAGAGGACAAGTACATTAGTGTCTAATTTGAGAAACAGACGCCTTACAAGTTTTCAACTGGAAGCTTTATCAAATAGTACCTGCAAAACACCAGTCTAAACGTCAACAGTAAAGACCGTTTAAAAAAAGAAAAGATTAAGATGGGCAAACTAACACAGACATTGGGCAGAGGAAGATTGGAAAAAAGTGTTATGGACAGACGAATCTAAGTTTGAGGTGTTCGGATCACAAACAAGAACATTCGTGAGTTCCAGAAAAAATGAAAAGATGCTGGAGGAGTGCTTGACGCCTTCTGTCAAGCATGGTGGAGGCAATGTGATGGTCTGGGGTGCTTTGGTGGTGGTAAAGTGGGAGATTTATACAGGGTAAAAGGGATCTTGAAGAAGGAAGGCTATCACTCCATTTTGCAAAGCCATGCCATACCCTGTGGACGGCGCTTAATTGGAGCCAACTTCCTCCTACACCAGGACAATGACCCAAAGCACAGCTCCATTTAGGGAAGAAGCATTCAGCTGGTATTCTGTCTATAATGGAGTGGTCAGCACAGTCACCGGATCTCAACCCTATTGAGCTGTTGTGGGGGCAGCTTGACCGTATGATACGTAAGAAGTGCCCATCAATCCAATCCAATTTGTGGGAGGTGCTTCAGGAAACATGGGTTAGGGTTTGGCAGGGGTTTGGCCGTCATTGTAAATAAGAATTTGTCCTTAGCTGGCTTGCCTGTTTAAATAAAGGTTAAATACATTTTTTTTTAAATGTAACTTCATTACACCGTTACACTGGCATACAAACTCGGTAGCATAGAGTTGATAATACATATGACGTTGGGAAATAGTGCATTGTGGGTAGTTTAGAAGATTTCCCGAAATAAGTTAATCAATTTGTAATAATGCAAAAACATAACTGTTTGTACTTATAGGTAACCATATCGTGACTACAACTAGGCTACTAAGTCTTTAACCACACTGTGTTGTTACACTGGCGAGTAAAAACTCATGCTTCCTACACTTTAACTTTTTGTCTGACAATAAAATAATCATTTTACTCAACTGCGTTACCCACTCCAGTCAGCAGATGGCGGTGTGGGAATTTAAGGTAATGCTGTTGGTGTGACGTATAATGTAGTGGACGGAACGCTTCTTTCAACAGCAACAACAGTTAGTCAGACACCACGGTAGCTTGCTAGACAAAATAGCCGAACAATAAAGCTCTTTAGATGCTTTAGTGTATATTAGCCACTGTGTTTTAAACCCACTTCTGTCGTCTAGTTAGTTATCCGATTTAATTTCATATTTACGGTGTTGTTGTTATTAGTCAGCTAGCGGGCTGGTTAAGTTAGCATTAGCCTAGCTAGCTAACATCTCCGACCATGCGTTCACTAAGCTACTCTCCTCCTGCTAAAGAAGATGAGGTCTGCTGGACGGAGAAAGAAGCTCTCGTCAAAGAGGAGGAGGAAGAGGAGGCTGTTACAATACAAAACCAAGTAGAGGGTGAGGCTGTTACCGTGAAAGAAGAAGAGAAAGACGTTACAGAGAAAGAAGAGGAAGACGTGTTAAGAGTGAAGGAGGAGGAAGATGCAGTTTTTGGAGTGAAGAAGGAAGGAGAGATTACTGTCACATTGAAAGATGAAGATGAAGAGGAGGAGATAGGAGATCTGATTAACACCAGTAAGTACCGCCTTCAATTAGTTTTTAACTTTGGATATTCGGAGTTGGCTCGTCAATACCTCTTCAACGGAGGGCCCTGGGATGATGACTGATATGTCTAGAATCAGACGACGTAGAGACAAGCTACCCCTTGTTTTCTCCGTTCCGTTTCCAAAAAGTGACTTAACATATATATTTGAGGAGGGTCTATCTGCTGACCGCAGACTGGGGGGCCACGGCATGTAGTGTTTTTAATGTAGTGATGTTTTACTACACACCGTGACCCCCAATAGAGCCATGTGAGAGTTGGGTTGGCTACACCAAACATTATGGATATACTGACAAGATGTCTCTCCGTCCTGACAAGGGGAGTCGTTGTCCACAAAGCTGCACTGTGGGTTGTCTATCTCCCACCTATCCTGTCTTTGGATTGGTGGATACATCTTATTATTGTAATCTATTGTTTATATTCTATGAGGGTTGTTGTCGTCAACCGCTTGTATTCAATGGAGAGAGATGCTAAGCTACTAGCATGAATATGCATAGAGATCTGGAGAACTCCTATAGTGTTTTTATCAAAGTTGTCGGTATGTCACGTGTCCACGTAACAACTTAATCATTACGAAACTTCTGTTAGATCAAGTAAACCTCACGTAGCAAATAAGCCATTCATTTTGTTGTTTACCAAATTCAACACTTTCCACATTGGGTTGATAATTGTTTCCACTTGGATACAACCTACTGTAGCCTACTGGCATGACCTAGAGAGGTACAACCTACTGTAACCTACTGGCATGACCTAGAGAGTTACAACATACTGTAGCCTACTGGCATGACCTAGAGAGACCCAACCTACTGGAGCCTACTGGCATGACCTAGAGAGTTACAACCTACTGGCATGACCTAGAGAGGTACAACCTACTGTAACCTACTGGCATGACCTAGAGAGATACAACCTACTGTAACCTACTGGCATGACCTAGAGAGATACAACCTACTGTAACCTACTGGCATGACCTAGAGAGATACAACCTACTGGCATGACCTAGAGAGATACAACCTACTGTAACCTACTGGCATGACCTAGAGAGATACAACCTACTGGAGCCTACTGGCATGACCTAGAGAGTTACAACCTACTGGCATGACCTAGAGAGATACAACCTACTGTAACCTACTGGCATGACCTAGAGAGTTACAACCTACTGTAACCTACTGGCATGACCTAGAGAGATACAACCTACTGGCATGACCTAGAGAGTTACAACCTACTGTAACCTACTGGCATGACCTAGAGAGATACAACCTACTGTAACCTACTGGCATGACCTAGAGAGTTACAACCTACTGTATCCTACTGGCATGACCTAGAGAGATACAACCTACTGGCATGACCTAGAGAGATACAACCTACTGTAACCTACTGGCATGACCTAGAGAGATACAACCTACTGTAGCCTACTGGCATGACCTAGAGAGATACAACCTACTGTAGCCTACTGGCATGACCTACAGAGATACAACCTACTGTAACCTACTGGCATGACCTAGAGAGATACAACCTACTGGCATGACCTAGAGAGTTACAACCTACTGTAACCTACTGGCATGACCTAGAGAGTTACAACCTACTGTAACCTACTGGCATGACCTAGAGAGTTACAACTTACTGTAGCCTACTGGCATGACCTAGAGAGATACAACCTACTGTAGCCTACTGGCATGACCTAGAGAGATACAACCTACTGTAGCCTACTGGCATGATCTAGAGAGATACAACCTACTGTAACCTACTGGCATGACCTAGAGAGATACAACCTACTGACATGACCTAGAGAGATACAACCTACTGGCATGACCTACAGAGATACAACCTACTGTAGCCTATTGGCATGACCTAGAGAGTTACAACCTACTGTAACCTACTGGCATGACCTAGAGAGATACAACCTACTGGCATGACCTAGAGAGATACAACCTACTGGCATGACCTAGACAGTTACAACCTACTGTAACCTACTGGCATGATCTAGAGAGGTACAACCTACTGTAACCTACTGGCATGATCTAGAGAGGTACAACCTACTGTAACCTACTGGCATGACCTAGAGAGGTACAACCTACTGTAACCTACTGGCATGACCTAGAGAGGTACAACCTACTGTAACCTACTGGCATGACCTAGAGAGATACAACCTACTGTAACCTACTGGCATGACCTAGAGAGATACAACCTACTGTAACCTACTGGCATGACCTAGAGAGGTTCAACCTACTGTAACCTACTGGCATGACCTAGAGAGTTACAACCTACTGTAACCTACTGGCATGACCTAGAGAGATACAACCTACTGTAACCTACTGGCATGACCTAGAGAGGTTCAACCTACTGTAACCTACTGGCATGACCTAGAGAGATACAACCTACTGTAGCCTACTGGCATGACCTAGAGAGTTACAACCTACTGTAACCTACTGGCATGACCTAGAGAGATACAACCTACTGTAACCTACTGGCATGACCTAGAGAGATACAACCTACTGTATTCTTTCTACCAATTGATTGGTTGAAATTTTATGACGTGTATTTGTTCATATAGACACACCCCATGTGTTTAATAAAATCAACTGTATGTGCAGAACTTGAATTGAACTGATGCTTCAAGCATTTGATTAAATAATTAACACAAACAAATTACTTGAGGAAGCCAGAGGTCAATATAACCAGAAGAAAATAACCAATTCCCCACCTGCTGCTGGCCTTCGTTAATTCTGACGTTATGCTCCTGAAGTTTCCGGTAAAATAGGCAAACTTTTTCCATTTCCGTTTGAAGTGCCAATTTATCTTACCATTTCTACCGATCTGCGTGCCAGTTATGAACGAGTTACAACACCTGTTTGGCTCCTCCACTTCCTGGGTCGGTGAAGTGAGGTATTACATTTAAGGATTAAATCATTTAACCTCTATGGGCTAGGTGGGACGCTACGTAACAGCCACTGGCAGCCTGTGGCGCGATTTTCAAAACCTTAAAAATCCTATTACTTCAATTTCTCAAACAAATGACTATTTTACAGCTATTTAAAGACAAGACTCTCGTTAATCTAACCACACTGTCCGATTTCAAAAAGGCTTTACAACGAAAGCAAAACATTAGATTATGTCAGCAGAGTACCAAGCCAGAAATAATCAGACACCCATTTTTCAAGCCAGCATATAATGTCACCAAAACCCAGAAGACAGCTAAATGCAGCACTCACCTTTGATGATCGTCATCAGATGACAACCCTAGGACATTATGTTATACAATACATGCATGTTTTGTTCAATCAAGTTCATATTTATATCAAAAACCAGCTTTTTACATTAGCATGTGACGTTCAGAACTAGCATACCCCCCGCAAACTTCCGGGGAATTCGCTAACATTTTACTAAATTACTCACGATAAACGTTCACAAAAAGCATAACAATTATTTTAATAATTATAGATACAGACCTCCTCTATGCACGCGAAATGTCCGATTTTAAAATAGCTTTTTGGTGAAAGCACATTTTGCAATATTCTAAGTACATAGCCCAGGCATCACGGGCTCGCTATTTAGACACCCGGCAAGTTTAGCACTCACCATAATCATATTTACTATTATAAAAGTTTGATTACCTTTTGTTGTCTTCGTCAGAATGCACACCCAGGACTGCTACTTCAATAACAAATGTTGGTTTGGTCCAAAATAATCCATCGTTATATCCGAATAGCGGCGTTTTGTTCGTGCGTTCCAGACACTATCCGAAATAGTAAAGAAGTGTCGCGCGCATGGCGCAATTCGTGACAATAAAATTCTAAATATTCCATTACCGTACTTCGAAGCATGTCAACCGCTGTTTAAAATCAATTTTTACGCCATTTTTCTCGTAGAAAAGCGATAATATTCCGACAGGGAATCTCCTTTTCGGCAAACAGAGGAAAAAATCCCAAAGGCGGGGGCGGTCGGGTCACGCGCATAAGCCCAGTGTCCCTTGATCGGCCACTTGAGAAAGGCGATAATGTGTTTCAGCCTGGGGCTGGAATGACGACATTCTGTTTTTTCCCGGGCTCTGAGCGCCTATGGACGACGTGGGAAGTGTCACGTTAGAGCAGAGATCCTTAGTAAATGATAGAGATGGAAAAGAAGTTCAAGAAATGGTCAGACAGGCCACTTCCTGTAAAGGAATCTCTCAGGTTTTGACCTGCCATTTGAGTTCTGTTATACTCACAGACACCATTCAAACAGTTTTAGAAAATTTAGGGTGTTTTCTATCCATATGTAATAAGTATATGCATATTCTAGTTACTGGGTAGGAGTGGTAACCAGATTAAATCGGGTATGTTTTTTATCCAGCCGTGTCAATACTGCCCCCTAGCCCTAACAGGTTAAGGAATATATCCGAGTCTCACGCTCATCACCTGTGGAATGCGGGGCTTCCAGCGAGGTGTGGATTTAATAGTATGTTGTACCTAGTTTCCCTCCTTCAGGGAACAGTAATTATAGTCACAAATCAAATCAAATGTATTTCTTACATCAGCTGATATCACAAAGTGCTGTACAGAAACCCAGCCTAAAACCTCAAACAGCAAGCAATGCAGGTGTAGAAGCACGGTGGCTAGCAAAAACTCCAGAGAAAGGCCAAAACCTAGGAAGAAACCTAGAGAGGAACCAGGCTATGAGGGGTGGCCAGTCCTCTTCTGGCTGTGCCGGGTGGAGATTATAACAGCACATGGCCAAGATGTTCAAATGTTCATAAATGACCAGCATGGTCAAATAATAATAATCATAGTAGTTGTCGAGGGTGCAACAAGTCAGTAACACAAGAGTAAGTGTCAGTTGGCTTTTTCATAGCCGATCTTTGAGAGTATCTCTACCGCTCCTGCTCTCTAGAGTGTTGAAAACAACAGGTCTTTGACAGGTAGCACCTCCGGTGAACAGGTCAGGGTTCCATAGCTGCAGGCAGAATAGTTTGAACTGGAGCAGCAGCACGGCCAGGTGAACTGGGGACAGCAAGGAGTCATCAAGCCAGGTAGTCCTGAGGCATGGTCCTAGGGCTCAGGTCCTCTGAGAATTAGAGAGAGCATATTTAAATTCACACAGGACACCGGAAAAGACAAGAGAAATACTCCAGATGTGACAGACTGACCCTAGCCCCCCGACACATAAACTACTGCAGCATAAATACTGGAGGCTGAGACAGGAGGGGTCAGGAGACACTGTGGCCCCATCTGATGAAACCCCCGGACAGGGCCAAACAGGTAGGATATTACCCCACCCACTTTGCCAAAGCGCAGCCTCCACACCACTGGAGGGATATCTCCAACCACCAACATACCATCCCGGGACAAGGCCGAGTATAGCCCACAAAGATCTCCGCCACGGCACAGCCCAAGGGGGGGCGCCAACCCAGACAGGAAGACAACGTCAGTGACTCAACCCACTCAAGTGACGCACCCCTCCCATGGACGGCATGGAAGAACACCAGTAAGCCAGTGGATTTAATAGTATGTTGTACCTAGTTTCCCTCCTTCAGGGAACAGTAGTTATAGTCATAACGTGTGGATTTAATAGTATGTTGTACCTAGTTTCCCTCCTTCAGGGAACAGTAGTTATAGTCATAACGTTATGCTTGTCATATGATGAACTTTAACTTAAATACTGGATCTTGCTGTCGGACAGTTGTTTTGTATATTCAGATCTCCGAAATGCTCTCTAACTACGTAACATTTAGTGTCTCCTTATGTTACGCTGGGAAAACAGTTTTCATGGGCACAGAAATCCTAAATCATTTCAGTTTACTAAATCCAATGGTTCTAACCGAGAGTCACCTTAACTTTATTGACAACTCCCAAATGGATACTGTCATTAATGCGGTTCTTCAATAATTACACATAATACTTAATACTGTAGCTGTTTAGTTACAGTCACATGTTCAACTATCATCAGCTGATCCAGGAAATCATTTTCTGCATGCCAGTCAAACGTAGTTCTTCATTCATTACACCGGTAAAGACAGTTATGCCGTGCTCCACGTTGGATCCAACATCCCAAACAAATCGATATTTATAATGTGTTATTGTCTACTTGATTTACAGTAGGGTCTCGTTAGTCCGTTTGGAAACGGAGATACTTAGCTCATAATGTGTAGAGAACTGTTCCTTGATGGATAGGCTATTGTACAACACACAGAGCTATTTTCCTTTATTCAGGACATTTAGAATGACAACACATTACAGAGTAGCCTAGTGGGATTATTCACAAAATTATCTGGTGATCAGGTTATGAATTGTCATGACAAAGACATTTTAGTCTCCTTGTTTCACCTAAAATATTAAATGATTTATAGTCCTAGGTCTATGTTGTTGTTAGGTGAAGTTATGGGTCCTACAGTAGGTCTATGTTATTGTTAGGTGAGATTATAGACCATTTTGGCATACACTTAGTGGACAAAACCTCATTGTCAGGCTGATGTCAGGCTGATGGAAAACTAGCCAATGAGCATTTTACTGGTTGAAGTCGTTTTTAAATATAAAGTAGTACATTTTCGACAATAACACAAACATTATATTAAATCAGGACATTCAAACGAGCCTTACAATTATAATCCAAAGTAGTGTCAAATGATAATAATAATAATCATAATCAACCTGGAAACGGAGGCTTTATTTGCTGTCAGCCTATGAGAACTCCCCTGAGTTTTCCCCACGGTGGTGAAGTAGTGAATAGACACAGAGCTTAATGTGAGTTTCCTTGAGTAGCACTCCTGATCTAGTGCTGTAATATTCAGAATACATTGTGAAAACTAATCTTTGCTCACCATTTTTTAAATAGATATATTTTTTTCACCCCTTTTTTCTCCCAAATTGGTACTTACAGTCTTGTCTCATCGCTGCAACTCCCATACGGACTCTGGAGAGGCGAAGGTCGAGAGCCATGCGTCCTCCGAAACACAACCCAACCTAGCCGCGCTGCTTCTTGACACAATGCCCATCCAACCCGGAAGCCAGCAGCACCAATGTGTCGGAGGAAACACCGTACACCTGGCGACCTGGTCAGTGTGCACTGCGCCCGGCCCGCCACATGAGTTGCTAGTGCGCGATGAGACAAGGATATCCCTGCCGGCCAAACCCTCCCCTAACCCGGACGACGGTGGGCCAATTGTGCGTCACCCCATGGGCCTCCCGGTCGTGGCCGGCTGCAACAGAGCTTGGACTCGAACACAGAATCTCTAATGGCACAGCTTAGGCCACTTGCTCACCATTTTTTCTCCAGGCAGATATACTACATCCATAACTAGCGGTTTCTGCATTAGCAGGGAGGTGTTTCTGCAATCAAATTGTGTGCACATCGCCCTTGTCGCAATTTTAGCAAACACAGAAAGGTGCCTATATTTGAGAACAAAAGTCGCCTGGCACACTGCTTAGGAGTTCAACACCTTTTACTTATTTCTAGTTACTACTAATGTGAAAACAAGACTAAATATGACTATTGTTGCTCACTTGACTGTCTTAAGACAATTGTCAAGTAATTTTAACATTCATTACAGATGTCAATTGTTGTACAGTATCATGGCTACGCTGTTGGCATCACCTTTTTCAGTGGAGTTCTGCTGTTGTGAGCCTTTAACTATCTGTCTGACTTGTTCACACAGGAGAGAGACGTGACTATCATGGATCCTCTGGGGAGTCTCAACATCATGATGCTAACGAGTCAGAGAAGAGTCTGTCCAGATTCTATCACCTCAAGAAACACCAGCAGAGACCGACAGGGAAGAAATCTATCTGGTGCTCTGATTGTGGAAAACATTGCAAATCTTCATCAGAACTTAAAATACACCAGCGAACACACACAGGAGAGAAATCTCACCACTGTTTTGATTGTGGGAAGAGTTACTTAAGATTAAAAGCACTAAAAGTACACCTGAGAATTCACACTGGAGAGAAACCTTACAGCTGTGATCAATGTGGGAAGAGTTTTACTACATTTAGCTATCTGACTATACACCAGAGAACACATACAGGAGAGAAACCGTACAGCTGTACTGAATGTGGGAAGAGTTTTACTCAGTCAAGCAACCTGTTATCACACCAGAGGATACACACAGGAGAGAAATCTTTTAGTTGTAATCAATGTGTGAAAAGTTTTATTTCATCTAGTTATCTGACTGTACACCAGAGAACACACACAGGAGAGAAACCTTATAGCTGTGATCAATGTGGGAAGACTTATATTTCGTCTTGCCATCTGACTAGACACCAGCGAATACACACAGGAGAGAAACCTTATAGCTGTAATCAATGTGGGAAGAGTTTTACTCGGTCAGACAACCTGATATTACACCAGAGAACACACACAGGAGAGAAACCTTATAGCTGTGATCAATGTGGGAAGAGTTTTACTACATCTGGCTCTCTGACTCTACACCAGAGAACACACACAGGAGAGAAATCATAGCTGTGATCAGTGTGACAAGAGATTCTCCGATAAGACATCTGATCAAACATCAGAAAATACATGAAGGAGTTGTTTCATGATATCAATGAAATCTCACAATGTAGAATGTTTAACATTGTAGAAGGAGTATTTTAATAATGTCACAATGTAGAACCCTAAACGTTTGTCCCCTGTTCTATTGATTTCAACATGATATGGATATTAGCCTCAGGGGGGAAATCCAGGCTCTGAAATGGAAGAGTTACTATTTATGAGATTTAATAAAAAGTGACTAACAAAAAAAGAGTTGTGTTACACTTACCATGTTGGTGACCCACTGGAATCAAAATGTATCTGGCTGTTTTCTACAAATTGTCCTCTAACCAGTGATGTACACATTATTCCCAGATTCTGTGTGGTTTTTGAGCTGTTCGTTTTAACAGGACATGCAACCTCATCTCCCTCCTGTCGTACAATTGATTTCAACATGATATCGATGAGTTATGACATAAGTGTTGTGTTCCTTTGTTTACCGACCCCTAAATTTAACTGCATCACTTCAAAATGTAGCTGACTGTCTTCTGCAGGTTGTCCTCTAACCAGTGAGGTGAAAGATATCTCCATTTCCAAGTGTTTTTTTTTTTGTTGTGTTAGTTTCAGGAGCAGATTCAACCTGATTTCCCCCCAAATGGATATTAGATTTGTGTTTAGCTAGTGCGTTGCTATGGATCTTTATTTATTTTGACTGCACGTTTTTCCGTATTGGAGATACATTTTGTTTGGGCTCGTTCCAAGGGGACAAGAGTTCTAGAAGCTAGTGAGTTTTAGGAAGACGAGAGTTCTAGAATCTAGTGGGATTTAGGAAGACGAGTGTTCTAGAAGCTAGTGAGTTTTAGGAAGACGAGAGTTCTAGAAGCTAGTGAGTTTTAGGAAGACGAGAGTTCTAGAAGCTAGTGAGTTTTAGGAAGAGGAGAGTTCTAGAAGCTAGTGAGTTTTAGGAAGAGGAGAGTTCTAGAAGCTAGTGAGTTTTAGGAAGAGGAGAGTTCTAGAAGCTAGTGGGATTTAGGAAGACGAGAGTTCTAGAATCTAGTGAGTTTTAGGAAGATGAGTGTTCTAGAAGCTAGTGAGTTTTAGGATTCTATAGAAAGAAAAAGGAGAAACAAATAATCCTATTGTATATTATTATTTAGAAATAAGTTTTTTTTCTTGTTTTTAATTGTTGACAGCCAGTAGACACCATGTTTATATTGGTGAAGGTGAAGCATTGTAGTTGATTATAATGTGAAATGGAAGTTGTTTTCTGTTGGTGGTGAGCAAACTTTTCCAACAAAAATATAGGATATATTTGTTGTCTTAAAGGGGAAGGTGTTACAGGCTTTGGTTTTTCCATTTATGTTTTGAGGTTGGACTTTAGCACGTCTAGCTCGTTAGCTCGTCTAGCTCGTTAGCCCGTCTAGCTCGTTAGCACGTAGGACGCACTGATTGGTGTCACCTCGTTAGTCAGTATGTGTTACACCTGTGCTGGCTTGTCCATCTCGTTAGTGGGAAGGTGTTTCACCTGAGCTGGTCCAGGTTCTATTTAAGAGTGTCTGGCCCAGTGCTCCAGTTGTCTTGATACATGTGGAGAGTCAACACCTTTAGTTGCTCCACCTTTTTGGTTTGCTTCCTGTCTTTAAGTTTGGTGTGGGATTTTCTTTTGTTTTCCTCTTCTTGGGCAGATTTAGTGGGTCTCATGGTGGGTGTCTTTTAGGTCCCAGTTGTTGTTACTAGTCAACTTTCAGTGGACACCCCCATAGTGTCTTTCAGAGCCCCTCCTAAAAAACAAGTTATATTTTGGGTTGGATGTTGCATCATATTGTTGATATTTTAATCAATGGCATTTCCTTACAATGCTCATTAGTCTTTCAGTTGTTAGTCTTCTGTTTTTTATCCTCATATTTGTGTACTAAATGTTTATTTTCATAGTTTTTTCCTGTGAAGCCATTGTGTTGCATCCATGTCTGACATGTGCTGTATAAATAAAGCTTGATTTGATTTGAACACATTGTAAAACAAATTTACCCAATGACTGACCAATCAACAAACTATTGGTCCACCTTAGTATGAAAAACCGTATCAATCACTCTTTTCCAGCCTGCTGAAGGCGTGGTGGAGTGGTAAACACCACCCCCGGCTCTACCAGGGGCTTGAGGTGGTCTCCCACAGCTCTGCTTATGTCATGTTCTGTGGCCTTGCTGTTCCATTTCTTGACTGCCCCTGCAACACAGAAAGAAACACATTTAGTCATATTATATAAACACTCAAAGTAATGGATATGGAGCATCTAGGGCCTCAGTTACACCTGGCACCTAAATGTGACTTCTGATCACTCCAAGCTGCATTAGGTTCAGATCTACCAGGATGGGCTTTTGACATAGTCTGGATGCAGTCCGGCCATTGAATATGCATAAGCAATGTAAAGAGATGGGGTGAATGAGGGGAAAAGTACATTTTACACAAATGACCTTCATAAATCAAATGTTGTTGGTCACATACAGGTGTTCAGCAGATGTTATTGCGGGTGTAGCGAAATGCTTGTCCACAACAAATACCTAATACACACAAATCTAAGTAAAGGAATGGAATTAGGAATATATAAATATATGGATAAACAATGTCAGAGCAGCATAGACTGAGATACAGTTTATACATAGAGATGAGAAATGGAAGATATGTAAACATTATTAAAGGGACATAATTAAAGTGACTAGTGTTCCATTTATTAAAGTGGCCAATGATGTCAAGTCTATATGTAGGCTGCAGCCTCTCTGTGCTATTTAACAGTCTGATGGCCTTGAGATAGAAGCTGTTTTTCAGTCTTTCGGTCCCAGCTTTGATGCATCTGTACTGATATCGCCTTCTGAATGATAGCAGGGTGAACAGGCAGTGGCTCAGGTGGCTCGGGTAATAACAAAAAACATGTATGTATGCCTGAGGGGAAATTCACTTTCATACAGCCAAAAGGGGTGAGAAATTACACCGATATCAGTGGACAATTTGCACTAATGTAAATAAATATAGATGATGGAACATATTCCCTTTTGCTGATGTGATGAACCGCTAAGGGGACATAAATATTTACCATCTAAACCATGTGTGACCTCTCACCTCTCTGGCTGTAGAAGTGTTCTTCCTAACCAGTCCCTCAACAGCACTCTGACTGAGCTCCACCCTCACTGGGTCTTCAGAGGAGAGGAAGGCTGAGGAGGGATGGAAGGATGAATGGATCAGTCAGTCAATAAAGTGTAGAGCTGCTGTCTATGCTGTCTGACAAAATCACAATTTTAGTAGTTCGTTAAAGTAAATAAGGCTTTATGACTGCTGAATACCAACTATCAATCACTTAGATCATGTATTTTCAGGTAGAGATACATCCTTGGGACGTCCATAGCCCATTGAAGTTGACATTTTAAATGGTTAAGGTAGGGGTTAAGGTTAGGGTTTAGGGTAGGGATGTCCCAAGGATCCCAGATAGCATTGACCATTGTGCATTCTTCTGTCTATTTTACATAGCAGGTGATGGGTTCTGACTTCTGAACTTGAAAATATTAAATATCCTTATTATGTGAAATTGAATGAAACAATAATGTATGTTGATGGTCATATAATGTACAATATTCCATGATGTTTCTATATGATAACAATAGAGTAATATATTTAATATGATGTACAATATTCCATGATGTTTCTATATGATAACAATAGAGTAATATATTTAATATATTCCATCATGTTTCTATCTGATAACAATAGCCTAATATATTTAATATGATGTACAATATTCCATGATGTTTCTATATGATAACAATAGAGTAATATATTTAATATGATGTACAATATTCCATGATGTTTCTATATGATAACAATAGAGTAATATATTTAATATGATGTACAATATTCCATCATGTTTCTATATGATAACAATAGAGTAATATATTTAATATGATGTACAATATTCCATGATGTTTCTATATGATAACAATAGAGTCAAATATTTAATATGATGTACAATATTCTATGATGTTTCTATATGATAACAATAGAGTCAAATATTTAATATGACATATACTCTTTTTTAACAGTTTCACTAATTCATCTGAATTAACTTAATCATTATGACACACCCCTCTCTATTGTCATTGGTTGCACTAATTGCACTGTTTGTCTACATAACCTGGTTCAAGTATTGATGACATCACCCTGAAGAAGACACAGTGATGCTGAAACGTTGGTAAATACCCAATAAATTACTGGGAGTTTATATATGGAGTGTGGGATTCTCTTTATTTTGATAGTTTATTCGCCGTTAGTCAGGACCTCCTCGCAAACTATTTTTCTGGGTGTGCGCCAGCTCATGTTTTTAAGGGTAGGTAACAACACATCCGCCATGCTGATCTTCAACACAGGGGCCCCTCAGGGGTGCGTGCTCAGCCCCCTCCTGTAGTCCCTGTTCACTCATGACTGCACGACCAGGCACGACTCCAACACCATTATTAAGTTTGCCGATGCCACAACAGTGGTAGGCCTGATCACCAACAACGATGAGACAGCCTATAGGGAGGAGGTCAGAGACCTGGCCGTGTGGTGCCAGGACCAACAACCTCTCCCTCAACGTGATCAAGACAAAGGAGATGATTGTGGACTACAGGAAAAGGAAGACAGCACGCCCCCATTCTCATCGACGGGGCTGTAGTGGAGCAGGTTGAGAGCTTCAAGTTCCTTGGTGTCCACATCACTAACAAACTATCATGGTCCAAGCACACCAAGATAATCGTGAAGAGGGCACGACAAAACCTATTCCTCCTCAGGAGACTGAAAAGATTTAGCATGGGTCCTCAGATCCTCAAAAGCTTCTACAGCTGCACCATCGAGAGCATCCTGACTGGTTGCATCCCTGCCTGGTATGGCAACTGCTCTGCCTCCGACCGCAAGGTACTACAGAGGGTAGTGAGTACAGCCCAGTACATCACTGGGGCCAAGCTTCCTGCCATCCAGGACCTCTATACCAGGCGGTGTCAGAGGAAGGCCCCCCCCCCCCCCCCCCCCCCCCCCACTCTCTGTTATCATCTATGCATAGTCACTTTAATAACTCTACCTACATGTACATATTCACCGTCTCACCTCATACTGTATTGGAGCAGCAGCAGCTGACTACCCAGTTCACCATCAGTTCACCGTCTCACCACATACTGTATTGGAGCAGCAGCAGCTGACTACCCAGTTCACCATCAGTTCACCGTCTCACCTCATACTGTATTGGAGCAGCAGCAGCTGACTGCCCGGTTCAACACCAGTTCACCGTCTCACCTCATACTGTATTGGAGCAGCAGCAGCTGACTGCCCAGTTCAACATCAGTTCACCGTCTCACCTCATACTGTATTGGAGCAGCAGCAGCTGACTTGATCGTTGATACTAATCATCATGTTTGAATCTGAGAGTAAATAGAGCCGACTACACTCTAAAAATGAAGGGTTCAACTGGAGTTGTTCTCAGATCCCCTAAGAACCGTAGGGTTCTTGGTCAATGAAAAACAGCCCCAAAAGGTTCTTCAAAGAACTTGTTAGAAGGTGGGTTCATCGAGGAACCTCCGTTGTTGCTGGACTTCTTCCGGGAACTTCGCAATTACAACTGAAAACGATGGTGACAAGTTTGGATGCGACAACAGTTAAAAAGGTTAAGTTGGGTTGATGTTTGGCTCTGAATATGTCTCGAAATAATGTATTATAATAAAATAACATACTAATAATGAATAACGAAGACAATGATAGTTTTCTGTGAATATCTTCCATAACGTTACTATAGTTAATTAACGTTAATATTAGAAAGCCGGGTTTGACCGTCGGCGTTGTATGAGCTACAGTACAGTACCGTTAGCTAGCTAGCTAACGTTATGTCCTAACTAGGCACAACTAGGTTTGGATTATTTCCTCAACTATATTCTTTCCCATATATTGTATATCGTTTCCATAAAGACAACATGGCTTTACACTCATTAACGTAAGTTTCCAATCTGGAGCAGTTCTCATTTTTGTGATAATGAACTAGCTAACGTTATCTTCGCTAACTAACTAACTAACTAAGGACGGTGACCTGTCCAGACGAGATGTTACAACGAACTGAATCATCAATGGAGGTCTTCCTCTTTATATAGGCTGCTACAGCATGCAATACTATTAACTCACAAGGGGGCATAACGTTACATGTACAATACTATCCCATTTTGGAAACATTACATGTACAATACTATCCCATTGTGGAAACGTTACATGTACAATACTATCCCATTTTGGAAACGTTACATGTACAATACTATCCCATTTTGGAAACGTTACATGGACAATACTATCCCATTGTGGAAACGTTACATGTACAATACTATCCCATTTTGGAAACGTTACATGTACAATACTATCCCATTTTGGAAACGTTACATGGACAATACTATCCCATTTTGGAAACGTTACATGTCCGCCCCCTTGTGGAGGGAAATTAATATCTTAGATGGTAGCTGTAGATGGGATTCAAATGCATAATGGTATTAATACAGTGTCTAGACTACCTCTTTTGTATAAATGCCCTTCAGAATCCAAACACAGTATTGCCACGCAGCAAAATGTTGCGTATAATCTTTCAAGTCAGCCTGATAAAATATTGAACAATTTGTGTACAAAGATATCTTGAAATGTGATATTAGGGCTGTATGGCAGTACTGTTACTGTATGGCAGTACTGTATTGGCTAGTGCTTTCTCCAATATGTTCTTCTATTTTATATTATATTATTTGTCGATGCCTATAATCTTTCAATATTTATTTAATATATATATATATATATTAATGCTTGTAAGACTATTCTTTGACACATTTTCTCTTCCTTTGAAACTCTTATAGGACAGAACATGGACACAATGCAATTGGGATCAAGAAGAAGGTACAGATATGTTGTAGGACAGCTGCATTTGAAGTGTACATTTAACCTACATAGCAGTCAATACAAACATAGAACATCACCCAAAACACACAAAACAAACACTCCCTGCCACGCCACAATAACAAATAACCCCTTTTACTGGTCAGGACGTGACAGTACCCCCCCCCCCCCCCCCCAAAGGTGCAGACCCTGAAATGCACCTCAAACTAAAAAAAACCACAAAAACAACCCCAAACCTAAAGGGAGGAAAGGGAGGGTGGCCACCGTCAAGGACGGTTCCTGTGCTACACCCCCCCATCCCAATCCTCCCCCCACGGATGTGGCTCTTGGCGTAGCTCCCGTTCCGTAGACTCTAGGCTGGGGAGCGTCGCTGCAGACACCTGGCTGGGGAGCATCTCTGCCGGCTCCGGACTGTAGGCCGTCTCTGCCGGCTCCGGACTGTAGGCCGTCTCTGCCGGCTCCGGACTGTAGGCCGTCTCTGCCGGCTCCGGACTGTAGGCCGTCTCTGCAGGCTCCGGACTGTAGGCCGTCTCTGCAGGCTCCGGACTGTAAACTGTCGCCGGAAGCTCCGGGCGGGGAACTGTTGCCGGAAGCTCCGAACAGGGAACTATCGCCGGAAGCTCTGGACGGGGAACTGTCGCCGGAAGCTCTGGACGGGGAACTGTCGCCGGAAGCTCTGGATGGGGAATGCGCACTGGAGGCCTGATGCGTGGGAATGGCTTTGGAGGCGCCAGACTAGTAACACGCACCACAGGGCTAGTGCGAGGAGCAGAAACAGGACGTACTGGACTGAGCAGGCGCACTGGAGGCCTGATGCGTGGGACTGGCTTTGGAGGCGCCAGACTAGTGACACGCACCTCAGGGCTAGTGCGAGGAGCAGGAACAGGACGTACTGGGCTATGGAGGCGTACCGGAGATCTGGAGCTCAGGGCTGGCACACACCGTCCTGGCTGGATGGTCACTATAGCCCGGCACGGGCAGAGCGCTGGCACAGGGCGAACTGGGCTGTGCTGGGGAATGATGGCTGCCGTGCGTAGAGCAGGCGCAGGGTAGGCTGGACCTAGGAGACGCACTGGTGGCCAGATGTGCTGTGCCGGCGCACTTCTCCCTGGCTGAGTGCCAACTCTAGCACGGCAATGCTGAGGAGCCCGTATCGACCGCACCGGGCTATAGCTGCGCACTGGCGACACAGTGCGTAACTCAGCATAACAGGGTGCCTGCTTGATCCGTCGCTCCCATAATAAGCACGAGGAGTTGGCTCAGGTCTCCAACCTGACTTACCCCAACTCCCTGTGTGCCCCCCCCCCCCCCCCCCCCATTTTTTGGGGGGGGCTGCCTCTCAGGCTCCTGTAGCTCCCTTAATTTGTCCTCCCAGAATCATCGTTCCTCCTTCCATGTCGATCCTTCTCCCCGGTGCTCCAGTCCACGCTGCTTGGTCTTCTTGTGGTGGGTGGTTCTGTAACGGCCGTCGAAGGGAGTAGACCAAGGCGCAGCGGGTTGAGTGCTCATATTTAAATATTTATTCGAACATTTAAACAAAACAAGAAAAACGACAGCCAAACAGTTCTGTCAGGTACACTAAACACTAAACAGAAAATAATCACCCACAAAACACAATGAGAAAACCCCCTACTTAAATATGGTCTCTAATCAGAGGCAACGAGATTCAGCTGCCTCCAATTAGAGACCAACCCCAAATAGTTCCAACATAGACAACCTAGATTAAACATAGAAATAGAATAACATAGAACATCACCCAAAACCCCCAAAACACACAAAACAAACACCCCCTGCCACGCCCTGACCAAACTACAATAACAAATAACCCCTTTTACTGGTCAGGACGTGACAATACACACTAAAGCTGAAGAAATCTGTATTTAGCATCAAGTCTACAATATTGTTAGTTTACCTATGATTCATCTTTAATGTTGTTTTTATTGTACATCATTAGTTGTATTTTTTAAATGTCATGTCATGTATTCCCCTGTGGCTCAGTTGGTAGAGGATGGTGTTTGCAATGCCAGGGTTGTGGGTTTGATTCCCACGGGGGGCCAGTACAACAACAACAAAAATGCATGAAATGAAATGTATGCATTCACTACTGTAAGTCGCTCTGGATAAGAGCGTCTGCTAAATAACTCAAATGTAAAATGTAAAAAAAATGTCATGAAAAGCACTATACAAAGTAAATGTATTATGTATTATGGTCTGACATGCCTGCAGAAATGTTGCAATTTTGTAATGTGTTTTGTTTGGTAAATTGTTTTGTTAATATGAATTTACATTTGTGGTGCCACTAAATAAACAATGAATTATTTAAATCAATACTGTCAATATTGCTATTATTAATATTAAAATATGTTTTTATAATGGAGGGAGGGTGGACAGGGAGTTTAAAAAATGAACCCCAAAAGGTTCTTTGAGGAACCATGATAAGGGGTTCTTCAAAGAACTTAGAGGTTCCCACAAAAGGTTCTTCAAATAACTTTTAGGGGTTCCCCCACAGTTTCAATTTGAAGAACCCCTACAGGATACTCCAGGAACCTTTACTTTTTAGAGTGTATATTGATAAAAGTCACCTTGTCCGAGAGACATTTACATAGTTATACACAGCCCAAATTGGGATGATTATTTTAGGGCGAAATAGCGGCCACAACAGACAGACCTGATATCGACCATAATTCAACATCCTTGGACGTCACGTGCTGAGTAGGTATGACCAAAGTTATTCTATTTGTCTACACTTGTAGTACATTTTTACACTATAATAAATGTTTATGATGCCACATCATCCGTTTTCAAAGGGAGTCGTTGGTTTTTAGTGGCAGTCGCTTTTGAGCTTTTTGTCTGAAAGTATTTTCTCAACTGCGATACCAACTCCAGTCAGCAGATGGCGATGTGCGTCTTTCAGGTGATTCTGCCACTGTGACGTATAATCTAGTGGACAGGACGCTTGTTCAGCATCAACAGCTAGTCAGCCACCTTGGTTCACTCTAACTTTATGGAAAAAGGTTTATTCAATAAATCTAGCAACTCCTCTCATACTGGGAAGAACCCCCCCCCCACAGGCCTTAAGGGCAGTTTTATTTCAAATGTAGTACCTGGATGGAGAAAATCCAATTAGCGTTTTATAGTTACATCGTTAGGGTAACTTAACCTAAAGTGGACACACTCCCATCAGTTTCTGAGACAACTGCCCAGACTTTGTAGACAGTTTAATAATGCTTAAAACTCATCTTTATCAAATGATCCATTAAAGATACCAACTCAAAACCTACGTTCGTCTACATATGGATTGTTTAAATTGAATCTAATTATATTCCCAGTATTACTTCATCAAATCTCTAGTAATCATTATACACGCATACAATTCATCATATTTTCATATATTCACAGAATCCATATAAAACGTAAGAAATTCTCAGGTACTCACAACAACCATTCCATTTGCTTTTTCAAGGACTCTCCAAACATACTCCCAGCAGAACAAAAAATTAACTTTTGTTTCCCGAACAATGACCATGGGATCCTCAACGGTTCTCTAACCTCCCAGAGACCACGGCAAAATCAAGCCTCCCAGGAACTATAGACCTTCCGCTGCTTTCTAAAATATCATCCCGCTTATTATCCACATTTCAATCATCTGATTCAGCATATTTCTATGTTACTATCCAAACGTCAGATTAAGACTCATATCACAGTCACACAACTCTCATATCAGTCACACAACTCCCATATCACAGTCACACAACTCTCATATCACAGTCACACAACTCTCATATCACAGTCACACAACTCTCATATCACAGTCACAACTCTCATATCACAGTCACACAACTCTCATACCAGTCACACAACTCTATCACAGTCACACAACTCTCATATCACAGTCACACAATGCTATTCCCAAACATACCTAATCAATTAGTTGTTTTTCAACAATATTTTAACCTGCAGGAATATTTTCACATTTCTATCTCATGGTTAGTTCCTAGGATAATGTAAGTCATACATTTACATCTCTCAATACTTCTAAAATGGGGTCCAGGTTTAAAACAATTACAGGTGCACCTTACTATCTTATACTATATCATAAATGGTCTTAACTAGTAAACACAGATTCTAGTTTTCATCCAGTTCACACCTCCACACAGGAATACACACTCAGAGCCTACGAGGATTTTCTAAAATCTCCACTTTGCGTGTTTCGCTCACCTCATTCTTTTTAAAAAATTAGGTTTGAGTTGTGGTATCCACTCAGATCAAAGGTGGGTTCATCTGCTCCGTTCCCGAAGTCTCCCTGAGATCCCAAGTTAGAGGGATCCCTCGTGCACCATTTACCCAGGTCATCAGGAGTCAGGTCATTTACCCAGGTCGTCAGGAGTCAGGTCATTTATCCAGGTCATCAGGAGCCAGGTAATTTACCCAGGTCGTCAGGAGCCAGGTCATTTACCCAGGTCATCAGGAGTCAGGTCATTTACCCAGGTCGTCAGGAGTCAGGTCATTTACCCAGGTCATCAGGAGTCAGGTCATTTACCCAGGTCGTCAGGTCATTTACCCAGGTCGTCAGGAGTCAGGTCATTTACCCAGGTCATCAGGAGCCAGGTCATTTACCCAGGTCATCAGGTCATTTACCCAGGTCATCAGGAGCCAGGTCATTTACCCAGGTCATCAGGAGCCAGGTCATTTACCCAGGTCGTCAGGAGTCAGGTCAAGATTCACATCCCCATCGCCAAATGTGGAGGTTAATTTCTTTAATATCAATTGAGGAAACAAACTTATCACACAAGTCAGCGTTATTCTAAAACTAAATCTTTATTCACTTATTAATACGGGAGCAGGTCAATACAACACACATATAAAGTGAATCAATTGAGTGTTCTACGAAAATGATGGCTGGTCGACAAATCACCCCCAGATGATTCGTTGAGAGATGAATCACCCCCAGATGATTCGTTGAGAGATGAATCACCCCCAGATGATTCGTTGAGAGCCACGATACAAAAGTACAAAGGTCTTTTACAGCCAAGATACACCCCTTTCAACCTACATGACCAACAACAGATGTATAGAACGGGTCACAAGGTTAAGATTTGTATGAAAGATACTTATAATTCTCAGCAGACAGTATCTGCTGTAAAAACAGTACTCTTTATGTAGAGACCAGGGTCTGGCCCTGAGGTCATCTCTCCCTGGTACCATATAGAACAGAAACATTAACTCATGTTCTGGAATGCGGTCTCTTTAGGTTTAATCACCCAAAAGACATTGTAAATCTCCTGTCAGTGTTTTCTCCCAGAGGCCCATCCTCAGTAGAACACAGACACAATAGTTCTAAGAACCCTCTATTCTGTTGCATAAAACAACCATTTGATGCAATAAAAGTATTATAACAATGTTGCAGTTTTGCTCTCAGTGTCCACTGAAAGTTGACTAGTAACAACAACTGGGACCTAAAAGACACCCACCATGAGACCCACTAAATCTGCCCAAGAAGAGGCAAACAAAAGAAAAACCCACACCAAACTTAAAGACAGGAAGTAAACCAAAAAGGTGGAGCAACTAAAGGTGTTGACTCTCCACATGTATCAAGACAACTGGAGCACTGGGCCAGACACTCTTAAATAGAACCTGGACCAGCTCAGGTGAAACACCTTCCCACTAACGAGATGGACAAGCCAGCACAGGTGTAACACATACTGACTAACGAGGTGACACCAATCAGTGCGCCCAACGAGCTAACGAGCTAGACGGGCTAACGAGCTAGACGTGCTAGACGTGCTAACGAGCTAGACGTGCTAACGAGCTAGACGTGCTAACGAGCTAGACGGGCTAAAGTCCAACCTCAAAACATAAATGGAAAAACCAAAGCCTGTAACACCTTCCCCCTTAAGACAACAAATATGTCCTACATTTCTTTTGGACAAGTTTGCTTACCACCAACAGAAAACAACTTAATTTCCCATTATAATCAACTACAATGCTTCACCTTCACCAATATAAACATGGTGTCTACTGGCTGTCAACAATTAAAAACAAGAAAAAAACACGTATTTCTAAATAATAATATACAATAGGATTATTTGTTTCTCCTTTTTCTTTCTATAGAATCCTAAATCCCACTAGCTTCTAGAACACTCGTCTTCCTAAATCCCACTAGCTTCTAGAACTCTCGTCTTCCTAAAACTCACTAGCTTCTAGAACACTCGTCTTCCTAAAACTCACTAGCTTCTAGAACACTCGTCTTCCTAAAACTCACTAGCTTCTAGAACTCTCGTCTTCCTAAATCCCACTAGCTTCTAGAACTCTCGTCCCCTTGGAACGAGCCCAAACAAAACTCATCTCCAATACGGAAAAACATGCAGTCATAATAAATTGTGATCCATGGCAACGCACTGGCTAAACACAAAACACTCAACTTTTTAACTGCCCACCCTTGAGACAATCAGCAACCAAGTTGTCCTCACCACTGACATGTCTGATTTCAAGAGGAAACTCCTGCAATATCCATAGTAACTTTCCACCTCACTGCAGAGCTTCTCTCTCTATTCAGGGTTCACTAGATAGGCATGTTGTTGGATCGGGGCCCAGTCCCCAATGTCATGTTCTAGTACATTTGGGTTGGCACATCTGAGAATGAACCCTGATATTCTAAAAGCAGGATAACAATGTCAATATAATTGTACCCAAAACTTGTCAGTTGGTTGCATGAATAAGTATTACATGAATTGTAAATATGAAATATCAAAACCAAATGTACACCCCTTTGTTAATACATATTGACAATAATGAACCTAATGGTGAGGCATGAAATAATAAAAAAAAATCCTATTTTGTCAGGCTGAATGTTTTAAATTTTTTACATTTTACATTTTAGTCATTTAGCAGACGCTCTTATCCAGAGCGACGTACAGTAGTGAATGCATATATTTCATTAAAAAAAAATTGTACTTTTTTATTTTATTTTTTATAAATATGAGGTGATTTGAGTCATGCTTCTTCAGTAGTGGAATAAAGACAATTAGCACTTGAATGTTGTAAATAAATACTGGAGTGATGTAGGATTGTTAATAAAATTGATTATAGACCAATTTATTATACTGCGTCCATGTGTATAGGCTGCAAGTATGTTGAAATGAAGCTGTTTTCAAGTCATTGAAAAAACGACCAGAAAAGACCTCTTTTCAACTTTCACTTTCAACTACAACGAACATATATTGGATGTCGGGCATAGTCTTATTTTCAACGTCTTTTCAATGACATGTTGCTAGGTGGGATATCCCCAATGTCAAAACACAGTTTTAACGTGTCCAAATCAATAACCAATAAGCAGAAACAGTTGGTGATATATTGAAAACCTAAACATTTCAAAGTGTTGCATTTTGATTCAAGTGGGTCACCAACATGGTAAGTGTAATACATTTTTTTTGTCACTTTTTGTTAAATCTCATAAATAGTAACTCTTCCATTTCAGAGCCTGGATTTTCCCCCTGAGGCTAATATCCATATCATGCTGAAATCAATAGAACAGGGGACAAACGTTTAGGGTTCTACATTGTGACATCATTAAAATACTCCTTCTACAATGTTAAAACATTCTACATTGTGACATTAATTCATTGATATCATGAAACAACTCCTTCATGTATTTTCTGATGTTTGATCAGAGATCTTTTATCAAAGTATCTCTTGTCACACTGATCACAGCCATAAGGTTTCTCTCCTGTGTGTGTTCTCTGGTGTTTAGTCAGACTGCTAGATGTAGTAAAACTCTTCCCACATTGATCACAGCTAAAAGGTTTCTCTCCTGTGTGTGTTCTATGGTGTCTCTTCAGATGGCTAGAACGAAAAAAACTCTTCCCACATTGAGTACAGCTATATGATTTCTCTCGTATCTCTCCTGTGTGTGTTCTATGGTGTACCTTCAGACTGCTAGAACAAAAAAAACTCTTCCCACATTGAGTACAGCTATATGATTTCTCTCCTGTGTGTGTTCTATGGTGTACCTTCAGACTGCTAGAACGAAAAAAACTCTTCCCACATTGAGTACAGCTATATGGTTTCTCTCGTTTCTCTCCTGTGTGCGTTCTCTGATGTGATATCAGGCTTCTTGACTGGGTATAACTCTTTCCACATTGATTACAGCTAAAAGGTTTCTCTCCTGTGTGTGTTTTCTGGTGTCTCTTCAGACAGCTAGAACGAAAAAAACTCTTCCCACATTGAGTACAGCTAAAAGGTTTCTCTCCTGTGTGTGTTCTCTGATGTGCTGTCAGGCTACCTAACAGGGCATAACTTCTTCCACATTGATTACAGCTAAAAGGTTTCTCTCCTGTGTGTGTTCTCTGATGTGATATCAGGCTACCTGACTGGGTAAAACTCTTCCCACATTGATTACAGCTAAAAGGTTTCTCTCCTGTGTGTGTTCTCTGATGTGATATCAGGCTACCTGACTGGGTAAAACTCTTCCCACATTGATTACAGCTAAAAGGTTTCTCTCCTGTGTGTGTTCTCTGATGTGATATCAGGTTTCTTGACTGGGTAAAACTCTTCCCACATTGATTACAGCTAAAAGGTTTCTCTCCTGTGTGTGTTATCTGGTGTCTCTTCAGACAGCTAGAATTAACAAAACTCTTCCCACACTGAGTACAGCTAAAAGGTTTCTCTCCTGTGTGTGTTCTCTGATGTGATATCAGGCTACCTGACAGGGCATAACTCTTCCCACATTGAGTACAGCCAAAAGGTTTCTCTTCAGTGTGAATTCTTTGATGTATTTTAAGTTTTACTGAGGAGTTGAATCTTTTCCCACAGTCAGAGCAGAAGTAAGATTTCTTCCCTGTGGGTCTCTGCAGGTGTTCCTTGAGGAGTTCTGATCTGGAGAGACTCTTCTCTGCCTCTTCAGCATCATGAGGTTGTTGAGGCTCCCCAGAGGATCCACGATAGTCCCGTCTCTCTCCTGTGTGAACAACAAAGTCATACAGATGGTTAAATGCCCACAACAGCAGAAATCCACTGTTTATTTGAGGTAAAAAGGGATGACCAGAGAGTACCCATGAAGTTGTACAACATTTGACAAGACAGTCAAGACCTAAGCAGTGTGCCAGATGACCTTTGGCCTCCAATATAGGCCCCTTTCTGTGTTTGCTAAAATTGCAGCGATGCACACGCAATTTGGTTGTAGAAACTCCTCCATTCTAATGAGGAAACCACTAGTTATAGATGTAGTATATCTGGTAATGAGGAAACCACTAGTTATGGATGTAGTATATCTGGTAATGAGGAAACCACTAGTTATGGATGTAGTATATCTGGTAATGAGGAAACCACTAGTTATGGATGTAGTATATCTGGTCATGAGGAAACCACTAGTTATGGATGTAGTATATCTGGTAATGAGGAAACCACTAGTTATGGATGTAGTATATCTGGTAATGAGGAAACCACTAGTTATGGATGTAGTATATCTGCCTGGAGCAAAAATGGTGAGCGAAGATGATCGTTTTTCACAATGTATTCTGAATATTACAGCGCACTATCAGGACAAGATCAGGAGTGCTACTCAAGTAAACTCACATTAAGTTCTGTCTATTCACTAATTCAGCACTGTGGGGGAAAACTCAGGAGAGTTCTCATAGGCTGACAGCAAAAATAGCCTCCATTTACAGGTTGCATATGAGTGCATTTCACATTACTTTTGGATTATAATTGTAAAGCTCGTTTGAACCTCCTGCTTAATATGTTTGTGTTATTGTCGCAAATCAACTGCTTTACACTTAAAAAACACTTCAACCAGTAAAATGCTCTTTGGCTAGCTTTAACATCAGCCTGACAATGAGGGTTTGTACACTAAGTGTTTAACAAATTGGCCCATAACTTCACCTAACAATAACATAGACCTACTGTAGGACCCATAACTTTATCTAACAACGACATAGACGTAGGACTATAAATCATTTAATATTTCAGGTGAAACATGGACACTAAAATGTCTGTCGTGACGTTTCATAACCTGATCACCAGATAATTTTGTGAATAATCCCACTAGGCTACTCTGTAATGTGTTGTCATTCTAAATGTCCTGAATAAAGGAAAATAGCTCTGTGTGTTGAACAATAGCCTATCCATCAAGGAACAGTTCTCTACACATTATGAGCAAAGTATCTCTGTGTCAAAACAGACTAACGAGACCCTACTGTAAATCAGCCAGACAGTAACACATTATAAAAATCGATTTGTTTGGGATGTTGGATCCAACGTGGAGCACGGCATAACTGTCTTTACCAGAGTAATGAATGAAGAAGCACTTTGGTTGTTGTTGCATGTCGTGATGTTTGTCATGTGACTGTCATTCAGAAAATGATTTCGTGGATCAGCTGATGATAGTTGAACATGTGACTGTAAATAAACAGCTACAGTATTAAGAATTATGTGTAATTATTGAAGAACCGCATTAATGACAGTATCCATTTGGGTGTCAATAAAGTTAAGGTGACTCTTGGTTAGAACCATTGGATTTAGCAAACTCTGAAATGATTTAGGATTTCTGTGCCCATGAAAACTGTTTCCCCAGCGTAACATAAGGAGACACTAAATGTTACGTAGGTAGAGAGCATTTCAGAGATCTGAATACAAAAAACCGTCCTAACAGGACAATAACCTAAACCACAAGGCCAAATCTACACTGGAGGAGCTTACCAAGATGACATTGAATGTTCCTGAGTGGCCTAGTTACAGTTTGGACTTAAATTATCTTGAAAGTCTATAGCAAGACTTGAAAATGGCTTTCTAGCAATGATCAACAACCAACTTGACAGAACAGGAAGGATTTTAAAAAGAATAATGAATATTCACATGAAGATCAGTCTCCTATTGGATGACATCACGACTTCCCATCAAGCCAACTCCTTGGAGGCCTTACTATGACATCATTCACTCCTTCTAGTTTGCAGTTGTTAAAAAAACACTATTTTGCGCAAAACATTTATTTGTTTCCCTTTAGTGTGTTTATAATTTACTGTATTTATATATCACTTTTCAACAGGAAAAGTTAAAAAATCCCTGGAGGACTTCATGGACAATTCATACAGTACAAAAACATATTTGAGTGTAGAATGCCCTTTTAAAAATCACACATTAGTTCAACAACTGCAGAGTTTGTGTCCCTGTTTTATAAGATAGTACTCACTGTATTTACTGGTGTTAATCAGATCAATGTCCCTGTTTTATTAGATAGTACTCACTGTATTTACTGGTGTTAATCAGATCAATGTCCCTGTTTTATTAGATAGTACTCACTGTTTTTACTGGTGTTAATCAGATCAATGTCCCTGTTTTATAAGATAGTACTCACTGTATTTACTGGTGTTAATCAGATCAATGTCCCTGTTTTATTAGATAGTACTCACTGTATTTACTGGTGTTAATCAGATCAATGTCCCTGTTTTATAAGATGGTACTCACTGTATTTACTGGTGTTAAATCAGATCAATGTCCCTGTTTTATTAGATAGTACTCACTGTATTTACTGGTGTTAATCAGATCAATGTCCCTGTTTTATTAGATAGTACTCACTGTATTTACTGGTGTTAATCAGATCAATGTCCCTGTTTTATTAGATAGTACTCACTGTATTTACTGGTGTTAATCAGATCAATGTCCCTGTTTTATTAGATAGTACTCACTGTATTTACTGGTGTTAATCAGATCAATGTCCCTGTTTTATTAGATAGTACTCACTGTATTTACTGGTGTTAATCAGATCAATGTCCCTGTTTTATTAGATAGTACTCACTGTATTTACTGGTGTTAATCAGATCAATGTCCCTGTTTTATTAGATAGTACTCACTGTATTTACTGGTGTTAATCAGATCAATGTCCCTGTTTTATTAGATAGTACTCACTGTATTTACTGGTGTTAATCAGATCAATGCCCCTGTTTTATTAGATAGTACTCACTGTATTTACTGGTGTTAATCAGATCAATGTTCCTGTTTTATTAGATAGTACTCACTGTATTTACTGGTGTTAATCAGATCAATGTCCCTGTTTTATTAGATAGTACTCACTGTATTTACTGGTGTTAATCAGATCAATGTCCCTGTTTTATAAGATAGTACTCACTGTATTTACTGGTGTTAATCAGATCAATGTCCCTGTTTTATTAGATAGTACTCACTGTATTTACTGGTGTTAATCAGATCAATGTCCCTGTTTTATTAGATAGTACTCACTGTATTTACTGGTGTTAATCAGATCAATGTCCCTGTTTTATAAGATAGTACTCACTGTATTTACTGGTGTTAATCAGATCAATGTCCCTGTTTTATTAGATAGTACTCACTGTATTTACTGGTGTTAATCAGATCAATGTCCCTGTTTTATAAGATAGTACTCACTGTATTTACTGGTGTTAATCAGATCAATGTCCCTGTTTTATTAGATAGTACTCACTGTATTTACTGGTGTTAATCAGATCAATGTTCCTGTTTTATTAGATAGTCCTCACTGTATTTACTGGTGTTAATCAGATCAATGTCCCTGTTTTATTAGATAGTACTCACTGTATTTACTGGTGTTAATCAGATCAATGTCCCTGTTTTATAAGATAGTACTCACTGTATTTACTGGTGTTAATCAGATCAATGTCTCTGTTTTATAAGAGAGTTCTCACTGTATTTACTGGTGTTAATCAGATCAATGTCCCTGTTTTATAAGATAGTACTCACTGTATTTACTGGTGTTAATCAGATCAATGTCCCTGTTTTATTAGATAGTACTCACTGTATTTACTGGTGTTAATCAGATCAATGTCCCTGTTTTATTAGATAGTACTCACTGTATTTACTGGTGTTAATCAGATCAATGTCCCTGTTTTATTAGATAGTACTCACTGTATTTACTGGTGTTAATCAGATCAATGTTCCCGTTTTATTAGATAGTACTCACTGTTTTTACTGGTGTTAATCAGATCAATGTTCCTGTTTTATTAGATAGTACTCACTGTATTTACTGGTGTTAATCAGATCAATGTCCCTGTTTTATTAGATAGTACTCACTGTATTTACTGGTGTTAATCAGATCAATGTCTCTGTTTTATTAGATAGTACACACTGTATTTACTGGTGTTAATCAGATCAATGTCCCTGTTTTATTAGATAGTACTCACTGTATTTACTGGTGTTAATCAGATCAATGTCCCTGTTTTATTAGATAGTACTCACTGTATTTACTGGTGTTAATCAGATCAATGTCCCTGTTTTATTAGATAGTACTCACTGTATTTACTGGTGTTAATCAGATCAATGTCCCTGTTTTATTAGATAGTACTCACTGTATTTACTGGTGTTAATCAGATCAATGTCCCTGTTTTATTAGATAGTACTCACTGTATTTACTGGTGTTAATCAGATCAATGTCTCTGTTTTATTAGATAGTACTCACTGTATTTACTGGTGTTAATCAGATCAATGTCCCTGTTTTATAAGATAGTACTCACTGTATTTACTGGTGTTAATCAGATCAATGTCCCTGTTTTATTAGATAGTACTCACTGTATTTACTGGTGTTAACCAGATCAATGTCCCTGTTTTATTAGATAGTACTCACTGTATTTACTGGTGTTAATCAGATCAATGTCCCTGTTTTATTAGATAGTACTCACTGTATTTACTGGTGTTAATCAGATCAATGTCCCTGTTTTATTAGATAGTACTCACTGTATTTACTGGTGTTAATCAGTTCTCCAGTCTTCTCTTCTTCGTCCTCCTCTAATGTGACAGTAATCTCCCCCTCTTCATCCTCCACCCCAAAAACTGCATCTTCCACCTCTTCATCTTCTTTCACAGTAACATCCTCGTCTTTCTCTTCTTCTTTCACGGTAACAGCCTCACCCTATACTTGTTTTTGTATTGTAACAGCCTCCTCTTCCTCCTCCTCTTTCACCAGAGCTTCTTTCTCCGTCCAGCAGGCCTCTTCTTTAACAGGAGAAGAGTAGCTTAGTGAACTCATGGTCGGGGATAATAGCTAGTTAGCATTAGCGACTAGACTAGTGCTAACTTAACCAGCCAGCTAGCTGACTTACAACGTAAATATTACATAAAATGTAGTACTATGTTTAAATCACAGTGGCAATTAAACCACGAAATTGTCCAAACAGCTTGAAAGTTCCGACTTTGTTGGCTAGCGAGCTACCGAGGTGGCTGCAGTTGTTGAAGAAGCGTTCCGTCCACTAGATTATACGTCACACTAGAAACATCGCCTGAAAGACACATATCGCCATCTGCTGTCTGGAGGGAGGAAACGCAGTTGAGGAGGGAAAACTATTTTTATTCTTCATTGAATTATAATATTATAAAGCAGTTTAGGGAAACGTTTTTTTTCTCTCCATTAAATATGAATATTATATCAACACGTATAAAGAGCAACAAGTGTTGTTTGATTAGTTCAGATTTTTTTATGAAAATTTAAAACAAACTTAACCTCTGCTTCACATCTGTATTTCTGATTAAGAAGCAAATGATTATATATCAAAATAAGCACCTAGTTATTGATACCCTTGATAAAGATGAGCAAAAATTACTGTATGAAATAAATAAATAAACTTTACCAGGATATTTTAGCCCAAAACCTGGTTACCTCTCTGCTAGGAGGCTGAAACTTGGCGATAAGTGGATCTTCCAGCAAGACACATCAACATCCATGAAGAAATGGTTAATTGGGCACAAAATCAACATTTTCAATGGCCATCTCAGACTTCGGACTTGAACTCCATTGAAAACCTGTGGTTTGAATTGAACAGGGCAGTACATAAGCGCAGACTAAATAAATCAAGGACATGGAGAGATTCTGTATGGAAGAAGGGTCTAAGATACCACCCAATGTGTTCTCTAATCTCATTAAACATTTCAGTGTCATTATCCTCCCAAGGGGAGAGTGCTGGAGAATTAAAAACATGGGTGGCAATAATTCAGACCCCTACATTTTGAGAATTACATGTTAAACTAAATCTCTTTCTCTGAGCAATTGTATTACTATAAAATGATATAATTTCCCTTTATTTTGGTGACACAATACATCATATAGATGTCTATAATGAACAGACTAGGTCTATACTGCTGCTACATGGTGTAACAATACATCATGTAGATGTATATAATGAACAGACTAGGTCTATACTGATCCAACATGGTGTAACAATATATAATGTAGATGTATATAATGAACAGACTAGGTCTATACTGCTCCTACATGGTGTAACAATACATCATGTAGATGTATATAATGAACAGACTAGGTCTATACTGATCCAACATGGTGTAACAATATATAATGTAGATGTATATAATGAACAGACTAGGTCTATACTGCTCCTACATGGTGTAACAATACATCATGTAGATGTATATAATGAACAGACTAGGTCTATACTGCTCCTACATGGTGTAACAATACATCATGTAGATGTATATAATGAACAGACTAGGTCCATACTGCTCCTACATGGTGTAACAATACATCATGTAGATGTATATAATGAACAGACTAGGTCTATACTGCTCCTACATGGTGTAACAATACATAATGTAGATGTATATAATGAACAGACTAGGTCTATACTGCTCCTACATGGTGTAACAATACATCATGTAGATGTATATAATGAACAGACTAGGTCTATACTGCTCCTACATGGTGTAACAATACATAATGTAGATGTATATAATGAACAGACTAGGTCTATACTGCTCCTACATGGTGTAACAATACATCATGTAGATGTATATAATGAACAGACTAGGTCTATACTGCTCCTACATGGTGTAACAATACATCATGTAGATATATACTACCGTTCAAAAGTTTGGGGTCACTTAGAAATGTCCTTGTTTTTTAAAGAAAGCACATTTTTCATCCATTAAAATAATAATACAATTTATCAGAAATACAGTGTAGACATTGTTAATGTTGTAAAAAAATTAAGAAACAAAAAAATTAAACAAATTCACCTTTATTTAACCAGGTAGGCCAGTTGAGAACAAGTTCTCATTTTCATCTGCGACCTGGCCAAGATAAAGCAAAGCAGTGCGACACAAACAACAACTTGTTCTTTATCAAAGCTTTTGTAAACAGTGTTGTTGCATAACAATCAGGCAGTAGAACAACAATAATCATCACCCTCTTGACCAATCTTCCCTCCCCTTAACATTGGGTTGATTCAGACCCTGTCAGTGTACCAGGTGGACATTGGGTTGATTCAGACCCTGCCAGTGTACCAGGTGGACATTGGGTTGATTCAGACCCTGCCAGTGTACCAGGTGGACATTGGGTTGATTCAGACCCTGCCAGTGTACCAGGTGGACATTGGGTTGATTCAGACCCTGCCAGTGTACCAGGTGGACGTTGGGTTGATTCAGACCCTGTCAGTGTACCAGGTGGACATTGGGTTGATTCAGACCCTGTCAGTGTACCAGGTGGACATTGGGTTTGATTCAGACCCTGCCAGTGTACCAGGTGGACATTGGGTTGATTCAGACCCTGCCAGTGTACCAGGTGGACATTGGGTTTGATTCAAACCCTGTCAGTGTACCAGGTGGACATTGGGTTTGATTCAGACCCTGTCAGTGTACCAGGTGGACATTGGGTTGATTCAGACCCTGTCAGTGTACCAGGTGGACATTGGGTTGATTCAGACCCTGTCAGTGTACCAGGTGGACATTGGGTTGATTCAGACCCTGTCAGTGTACCAGGTGGACATTGGGTTGATTCAGACCCTGTCAGTGTACCAGGTGGACATTGGGTTTGATTCAGACCCTGCCAGTGTACCAGGTGGACATTGGGTTTGATTCAGACCCTGTCAGTGTACCAGGTGGACATTGGGTTTGATTCAGACCCTGCCAGCATGGCCAGAAATGTATTCCAAGGTCAGTAACTTATAACCACAGAACCACCCCAGACCTTTCATGGATGACTAAAAACACCTAAGTATTATATTTACTGTCATGGTCTAGTATGTCATCGCCTCAGACACCAGTCACAATGCTGGCTGAGGTACTAGTAAAACATGACATATTATTTCCTAACCATTCACAATGCTGGCTGAGGTACGAGTAAAACATGACATATTATTTCCTAACCATTCACAATGCTGGCTGAGGTACGAGTAAAATATGACATATTATTTCCTAACCATTCACAATACTGGCTGAGGTACTAGTAAAACATGACATATTATTTCCTAACCATTCACAATGCTGGCTGAGGTACGAGTAAAACATGACATATTATTTCCTAACCATTCACAATGCTGGCTGAGGTACGAGTAAAACATGACATATTATTTCCTAACCATTCACAATGCTGGCTGAGGTACGAGTAAAACATTACATATTATTTCCTAACCATTCACAATGCTGGCTGAGGTACGAGTAAAACATGACATATTATTTCCTAACCATTCACAATGTTGGCTGAGGTACTAGTAAAACATGACATATTATTTCCTAACCATTCACAATGCTGGCTGAGGTACGAGTAAAACATGACATTATTTCCTAATTGTCAAAAAATCCCCACTCCTTAATCAACTGGTCTCTCTCTGTTTAACCAGAATAACGTGAGTTGTGACCTTCAGACTGTTAGACTGTTAGTCCATAATCAACTAGTCTCTCACTGAGACAGCTTTGATGGCCCAATAAAAAAAACTGTAAGAAGTCCTGAATGTAATGAAATGCCTGGAGGGGATGTGTTAATTCATATCCCATCATTTATACCTGTTAATTCATAACCCATCATTTATACCTGTTAATTCATAACCCATCATTTATACCTGTTAATTCATAACCCATCATTTATACCTATTAGTTCATAACCCATCATTTATACCTGTTAGTTCATAACCCATCATTTATACCTGTTAATTCATAACCCATCATTTATACCTGTTAATTCATAACCCATCATTTATACCTGTTAGTTCATAACCCATCATTTATACCTGTTAATTCATAACCCATCATTTATACCTGTTAATTCATAACCCATCATTTATACCTGTTAGTTCATAACCCATCATTGGTGGAGTGCTGCAGAGACGGTTGTCCTTTTGGAAGGTTCTCCCATCTCCACAGAGGAACTCTGGAGCTCTGTCAGAGTGAACATCGGGTTCTTGTTCACCTCCCTGACCAAGGCCCTTGTCCCACGATTTCTCAGTTTGGCCAGGCGGCCAGCTCTAGGAAGAGTCTTGGTGGTTCCAAACTTCTTCCATTTAAGAATGATGGAGGCAACTGTGTTCTTGGGGACCTTCAATGCTGCAGACATTTTTTGGTACCCTTCCCCAGATCTGTGCCTCGACACAATCCTGTCTCAGAGCTCTATGGACAATTCCTTTGACCTCATGGCTCGGTTTTTGTTCTGACATGCACTGTAAACTGTGGGACCTTATATAGACAGGTGTGTGCCTTTCCAAATCATGTCTAATCAATTGAATTTACCACAAGTGGACTCCAATCAAGTTGTAGAAACATTTCAAGGAAGATCAATTGAATCAGGATGCATCTGAGCTCAATTTCGAGTCTCATAGCAAAGGGTCTGAATACTTATGTAAATACATTTGGAAAAATGTTTTTAAAAAATGATTTTGTTTTCTCATTATGGGTTATTGTGATGTCATTATGGGGTATTGATTATTCAATTATAAAATTATTCAACTTTAGAATAAGGCTGTAATGTAACTAAATGTTTAAAAAGTGAAGGGGTCTGAATACTTAATGAATGCAGTTTTGTACACAGTCATGTGATACGTGGTATAGAAGAGTCCAATCATAGGAGAGTACATGGGAGGCACTATACTGTGTGTCTGCAGGTGTCTATCTGGTCAAAACCACTGATACAGGAGCCCCTCCACCCTCTGGTGGGATGGATCATATCTACAGAGAAACCTAGATTCAAATACTTAGATTTGTGTGTATTGGGTCTATGTTGTGAAATTCTTAGATATTACTTGTTAGATATTACTGCACCGTCTGAGATAGAAACACAAGCATTTCACTACACCCACAATAACATCTGCTAAACACGTGTATGTGACCAATAAAATGTGATTTTGATTTGAAATAAACGTCCTATTTATCAAAGATGCTTTTGGCTGGGGTCAAAATGACTCCAAAGGATTGGAATTTGTTAAAAGTCCATATTGATACAGAAACACTAAACCATGATTTAGATTTATTAAGAACAAGTTGATTGACAAAGTCATAAAAATTTGGAAGAATTGAATAAAATACATTTTGGCTATGATAAAAGATATGCCTCTGGGGTAAAAATGATCCATGTCAGAAGTATGGTTCAATGCAAATATGTAGTGGGTGTAAAGTTTGTTTTAAATTCTCACTCATTAAAAACGAATCAATTAACACATGCTTCTCTTTGAACGACTTAATATAATAATCAACTTTTCTGAAATAAATGAAAAATAAACGTTTGGTTCCTCAACTGCGTTGCCCAGTACAGTCAGCAGATGGCGATGTGCGTCTTTTAGGTTCAGGCGATGCTGCCAGTGTGACGTCTAATCTAGTGGACGGGACGCTCCTTCAACAACAACAGCTAGTCAGACACCTCGGTAGCTTTCTAGCAAACATAGCTACAACATTCACGCTCTTTACACTGTTTTGGTGTATATTAGTCGATGTGTATTAAACACACTTCTGTCGTATGTACTTGTTGGCCCATTTAATTATATATTTACGTTGTTTATCAGCTAGCTGGTTTGCTAAGTTAGCTTAGAACTAGGCTAGTCGCTAATGCTAGCTAGCTAACATCCCCGACCATGAGTTCACTAAGCTACTCTCCTGCTAAAGAAGCGGAGGTCTGCTGGACGGAGAAAGAAGCTCTAGTGAAAGAAGAGAAGAATGTTACAATACAAAAACAAGTAGAGGGTGAGGCTATTACCGTGAAAGAAGAAGAGAAAGACGTTAAAGTGAAAGAAGAGGAAGACGCGTTCAGAGTGAAAGAGGAGGAGGATGTTACAGTAAAAGAAGAGGAGGAAGAGAAAGAGGAGGATGCAGTTTTTGGAGTGAAAGAGGAGGAGGGGGAAATGACTGTTACATTGGAGGAAGAAGAGGAGGTTGGAGATCTGTTTAACACCAGTAAGTACCGTCTCTGCAGTCGTTGAACCAATATGCAGTAAAGGGGTTCTACACTTTAATGTTGTTCTGTAGGAATGGCTGAAGCTTCACTGTAACGTGTAGAACATCAAGAGTGGACCATCAACAAAACGTTAACAATTGATCAAATGCATCCAATGACAATGCCTGAAATACTGTAGTCCTCAATATCTCCTATTAGATTAGCCCAAGATGTTCTCTTAAAGGGGCAATCAGCAGTTGTTACATCCATTTAGGGACTTATACATTAATGATATGTACCCATCTGTTTCTTGAATAAATCACTTATAAATGCCTCATGAGATTAGTTCAACTGTTGTACCCCATCAGAACCCAAAATATAAGCTTTTTTTACTACAATGTTTGTCAGTAAATATAAACAAACACTGTATATCCTCAAAACATGGTTAAAACTAGAATGTTGATATCATGGATGGTTACATTTCTCCAGCCCCATCCCTCAGCTTTTTACCGAAACGGGCAGGGAGTTCGCTTTGTTATTGTTTCTACTGCTGATTGCTGCCCCCGTTACTCCTCAAGGTCCAAGGACTGTATGTTATTTTCAGAGGTAGACTGGCTCTGTTCAGGTAAAATAGTCAAATAATCCATCTAAATGTGAATTGATTCTCAATTGCAATACGTTTCTAGAAGCATAAATTGCTGTACTTTCATATCAATTCAGAGTAATTTCACACAATATTTAAATATCACATCAAAATAATTTCACATAATACTTTCCGGACTAGTCTCCCAGTCCCTGCTGCTGAAAAACATCCCCACAGCATGATGCTGCCACCACCATGTTTCACCGTAGGGATGGTGCCAGGTTTCCTCTAGACGTGACTCTTGGCAGTCAGGCCAATGAGTTCAATCTTGGTTTCATCAAGTCAGAGAATCTTGTTTCTCATGGTCTTAGAGTCTTTAGGTGCCTTTTGTCAAACTCCAAGAGGGCTGTCATATGCTTTATACTGAGGAGTGGCTTCTGTCTGGCCACTCTACCATAAAGGTCTGATTGGTGGACTGCTGCAGAGATGGTTGTCCTTCTGGAAGGTTCTCCCATCTCCACAGAGGAACTCTGGAGCTCTGTCAGAGTGACCATCAGGTTTGTGGTCACCTCCCTGACCAAGGCCCTTCTCCCCCAATCGCTCAGTTTGGCCGGGTGACCAGCTCTAGGAAGAGTATTCCATTTATGAATGATGGAGGCCACTGTGTTCTTGGGGACCTTCAATACTGCAGAATTATTTTTGGTACCCATCCCCAGATCTGTGCCTCGACACAATCCTGTCTCGGAGCTCTACAGACAATTCCTTCGACCTCATGGCTTGGTTTTTGCTCTGACATGCACTGTCAACTGTGGGACCTTATATAGACAGGTGTGTGCCTTTCCAAATCATATCCAATCAATTGAATTTACCACAGGTGGACTCCAAACAAGTTGTAGATACATCTCAAGGATGATTAATGGAAACAAGATGCACCTGAAAGCAATTTCGAGTCTCATAGCAAAGGGTCTGAATACTTCAGTAAATAAGGTATTTCTGTTTTTTACCTGTTTTCACTTTGTCATTATGGGCTATTGATGACACCCCTCTGAATATAGATAGCCTAACCATCAGAAAAACCTCTTCCTTAGAAGAGTCGTTATGCTCCTATAGTTTCTGGTAATAGACTACACCAGCAGTCGTTATGCTCCTATAGTTTCTGGTAATAGACTACACCAGCAGTCGTTATGCTCCTATAGTTTCTGGTAATAGGCTACACCAGCAGTCGTTATGCTCCTATAGTTTCTGGTAATAGGCTACACCAGCAGTCGTTATGCTCCTATAGTTTCTGGTAATAGACTACACCAGCAGTCGTTATGCTCCTATAGTTTCTGGTAATAGACTACAGTCGTTATGCTCCTATAGTTTCTGGTAATAGACTACACCAGCAGTCGTTGTGCTCCAATAGTTTCTGGTAATAGACTACACCAGCAGTCGTTATGCTCCTATAGTTTCTGGTAATAGACTACAGTCGTTATGCTCCTATAGTTTCTGGTAATAGACTACACCAGCAGTCGTTATGCTCCTATAGTTTCTGGTAATAGACTACAGTCATTATGCTCCTATAGTTTCTGGTAATAGACTACACCAGCAGTCGTTATGCTCCTATAGTTTCTGGTAATAGACTACACCAGCAGTCGTTATGCTCCTATAGTTTCTGGTAATAGACTACAGTCGTTATGCTCCTATAGTTTCTGGTAATAGACTACACCAGCAGTCGTTATGCTCCTATAGTTTCTGGTAATAGGCTACACCAGCAGTCGTTATGCTCCTATAGTTTCTGGTAATAGACTACAGTCGTTATGCTCCTATAGTTTCTGGTAATAGACTACACCAGCAGTCGTTATGCTCCTATAGTTTCTGGTAATAGACTACACCAGCAGTCATTATGCTCCTATAGTTTCTGGTAATAGACTACACCTGCAGTCGTTATGCTCCTATAGTTTCTGGTAATAGACTACAGTCGTTATGCTCCTATAGTTTCTGGTAATAGGCTACACCAGCAGTTGTTATGCTCCTATAGTTTCTGGTAATAGACTACACCAGCAGTCGTTATGCTCCTATAGTTTCTGGTAATAGACTACACCAGCAGTCGTTATGCTCCTATAGTTTCTGGTAATAGTCTACACCAGCAGTCGTTATGCTCCTATAGTTTCTGGTAATAGACTACACCTGCAGTCGTTATGCTCCTATAGTTTCTGGTAATAGACTACAGTCGTTATGCTCCTATAGTTTCTGGTAATAGGCTACACCAGCAGTCGTTATGCTCCAATAGTTTCTGGTAATAGACTACACCAGCAGTCGTTATGCTCCTATAGTTTCTGGTAATAGGCTACACCAGCAGTCGTTGTGCTCCAATAGTTTCTGGTAATAGACTACACCAGCAGTCGTTATGCTCCTATAGTTTCTGGTAATAGGCTACACCAGCAGTCGTTATGCTCCTATAGTTTCTGGTAATAGGCTACACCAGCAGTCGTTATGCTCCTATAGTTTCTGGTAATAGACTACACCAGCAGTCGTTATGCTCCTATAGTTTCTGGTAATAGGCTACACCAGCAGTCGTTGTGCTCCAATAGTTTCTGGTAATAGGCTACACCAGCAGTCGTTATGCTCCTATAGTTTCTGGTAATAGGCTACACCAGCAGTCGTTATGCTCCTATAGTTTCTGGTAATAGACTACACCAGCAGTCATTATGCTCCTATAGTTTCTGGTAATAGGCTACACCAGCAGTCGTTATGCTCCTATAGTTTCTGGTAATAGGCTACACCAGCAGTCGTTATGCTCCTATAGTTTCTGGTAATAGACTACACCAGCAGTCGTTATGCTCCTATAGTTTCTGGTAATAGACTACACCAGCAGTCGTTATGCTCCTATAGTTTCTGGTAATAGGCTACACCAGCAGTCGTTATGCTCCTATAGTTTCTGGTAATAGGCTACACCAGCAGTCGTTGTGCTCCTATAGTTTCTGGTAATAGACTACACCAGCAGTCGTTATGCTCCTATAGTTTCTGGTAATAGGCTACACCAGCAGTCGTTATGCTCCTATAGTTTCTGGTAATAGACTACACCAGCAGTCGTTATGCTCCTATAGTTTCTGGTAATAGACTACAGTCGTTATGCTCCTATAGTTTCTGGTAATAGACTACACCAGCAGTCGTTATGCTCCTATAGTTTCTGGTAATAGACTACACCAGCAGTCGTTATGCTCCTATAGTTTCTGGTAATAGACTACACCTGCAGTCGTTATGCTCCTATAGTTTCTGGTAATAGACTACAGTCGTTATGCTCCTATAGTTTCTGGTAATAGGCTACACCAGCAGTCGTTATGCTCCTATAGTTTCTGGTAATAGACTACACCAGCAGTCGTTATGCTCCTATAGTTTCTGGTAATAGACTACACCAGCAGTCGTTATGCTCCTATAGTTTCTGGTAATAGACTACACCAGCAGTCGTTATGCTCCTATAGTTTCTGGTAATAGGCTACACCAGCAGTCGTTATGCTCCTATAGTTTCTGGTAATAGACTACACCAGCAGTCGTTATGCTCCTATAGTTTCTGGTAATAGACTACACCAGCAGTCGTTATGCTCCTATAGTTTCTGGTAATAGGCTACACCAGCAGTCGTTATGCTCCTATAGTTTCTGGTAATAGGCTACACCAGCAGTCGTTATGCTCCTATAGTTTCTGGTAATAGACTACACCAGCAGTCGTTATGCTCCTATAGTTTCTGGTAATAGGCTACACCAGCAGTCGTTATGCTCCTATAGTTTCTGGTAATAGACTACACCAGCAGTCGTTATGCTCCTATAGTTTCTGGTAATAGACTACACCAGCAGTCGTTATGCTCCTATAGTTTCTGGTAATAGACTACAGTCGTTATGCTCCTATAGTTTCTGGTAATAGACTACACCAGCAGTCGTTATGCTCCTATAGTTTCTGGTAATAGACTACACCAGCAGTCGTTATGCTCCTATAGTTTCTGGTAATAGACTACACCAGCAGTCGTTATGCTCCTATAGTTTCTGGTAATAGGATACACCAGCAGTCGTTATGCTCCTATAGTTTCTGGTAATAGACTACACCAGCAGTCGTTATGCTCCTATAGTTTCTGGTAATAGGCTACACCAGCAGTCGTTATGCTCCTATAGTTTCTGGTAATAGACTACACCAGCAGTCGTTATGCTCCTATAGTTTCTGGTAATAGACTACACCAGCAGTCGTTATGCTCCTATAGTTTCTGGTAATAGGCTACACCAGCAGTCGTTATGCTCCTATAGTTTCTGGTAATAGACTACACCAGCAGTCGTTATGCTCCTATAGTTTCTGGTAATAGGCTACACCAGCAGTCGTTATGCTCCTATAGTTTCTGGTAATAGGCTACACCAGCAGTCGTTATGCTCCTATAGTTTCTGGTAATAGGCTACACCAGCAGTCGTTATGCTCCTATAGTTTCTGGTAATAGGCTACACCAGCAGTCGTTATGCTCCTATAGTTTCTGGTAATAGGCTACACCAGCAGTCGTTATGCTCCTATAGTTTCTGGTAATAGACTACACCAGCAGTCGTTATGCTCCTATAGTTTCTGGTAATAGACTACAGTCGTTATGCTCCTATAGTTTCTGGTAATAGACTACACCAGCAGTCGTTATGCTCCTATAGTTTCTGGTAATAGGCTACACCAGCAGTCGTTATGCTCCTATAGTTTCTGGTAATAGGCTACACCAGCAGTCGTTATGCTCCTATAGTTTCTGGTAATAGACTACACCAGCAGTCGTTATGCTCCTATAGTTTCTGGTAATAGACTACACCAGCAGTCGTTATGCTCCTATAGTTTCTGGTAATAGACTACACCAGCAGTCGTTATGCTCCTATAGTTTCTGGTATTAGGCTACACCAGCAGTCAGCAACCTTTTCCATTTGGTGCCAATTTCTGATCATTTCTACTGATCTGGTGCTAGTTATGATTTTCATATTCACATTTTACTGGAACAGTTTCATTTAATTTATAATAGTATTAATAATTATAATTGTCTTTATCTCAACATCATTCTCTGTGGTTAATCTACATTCTATTTAAATGAAAATTATAAATATACATTTTTATTTCCATTGCTAAGTTTAAAATGACCTACATAAAGCCCAAAAATTTAAACACGCCAACTCATTAGTGGTGGTGTGTTAACCTGTTAGGGCTAGAGGGCAGCATTTGCACGTCTGGTTAAAAAAATGTACCCGATTTAATCTGGTTACTAATCCTACCCAGTAACTAGAATATGCATATACTTATTATATATGGATAGAAAACACTCTAAAGTTTCTAAAACTGTTTGAATGGTGTCTGTGAGTATAACAGAACTCATTTGGCAGGCAAAACCCTGAGACATTTTCTGACAGGAAGTGGATACCTGATGTGTTGTATTGACTTTAAACCTATCCCATTGAAAAACACAGGGGCTGAGGAATATTTTGGCACTTCCTATTGCTTCCACTAGATGTCACCAGCCTTTACAATGTGTTTTGAGTCTTCTGGAGGGAGATCTGACCGAACAAGAGCCATGGAACGATGATGTCCCATTAGACACCTGGCGCGCGAGTTCATGTTGGGTACCCTCGTTCCAATACGTTATAAAAGAGTATGCATTCGTCCACCTTGAATATTATTCATGTTCTGGTTAAAAAAGGCCCTAATGATTTATGCTATACAACGTTTGACATGTTTGAACGAACGTAAATATATTTTTTCCCCTCGTTCATGACGAGAAGTCCGGCTGGCTTAGATCATGTGCTAACAAGACGGAGATTTTTGGACATAAATGATGAGCTTTTTTGAACAAAACTACATTCGTTATGGACCTGTGATACCTGGAAGTGACATCTGATGAAGAGAATCAAAGGTAATGGATTATTTACATAGTATTTTCGATTTTAGATCTCCCCAACATGACGTCTAGTCTGTATCGCAACGCGTATTTTTCTGGGCGCAGTGCTCAGATTATTGCAAAGTGTGATTTCCCAGTAAGGTTATTTTTAAATCTGGCAAGTTGATTGCGTTCAAGAGATGTAAATCTATAATTCTTTAAATGACAATATAATATTTTACCAATGTTTTCTAATTTTAATTATTTAATTTGTGACGCTGACTTGACTGCCGGTTATTGGAGGGAAACGATTTCCTCAACATCAATGCCATAGTAAAACGCTGTTTTTGGATATAAATATGAACTTGATAGAACTAAAAATGCATGCATTGTCTAACATAATGTCCTAGGAGTGTCATCTGATGGAGATTGTAAAAGGTTAGTGCATCATTTTAGCTGGTTTTATGGTTTTGGTGACCCTGTCTTTGACTTGACAAAACATTACACACAACTCTTGTAAATGTACTGTCCTAACATACTCTAAATTTATGCTTTCGCCGTAAAACCTTTTTGAAATCGTAAAACGTGGTTAGATTAAGGAGATGTTTATCTTTCAAATGGTGTAAAATAGTTGTATTTTTGAAAAATTTGAATTTTGACATTTATTTGGAATCAAATTTGCCGCTCTTGAAATGCACCTGCTGTTGATGGAGTGCACCACGGGTGGCACGCTAGCGTTCCACCTAGCCCATAGAGGTTAAGACAATCAGAAATACTATCAGACATCCCCAAATGTAACTTTGACTATAATTACTGTTCCCTGAAGGAGGGAAACGAGGTACAACACCTGTTTGGCCCCACCCCTTCCTGGGTCGGTGAAGAGCGGTATTAAATTTAAGGAAGAAATCCGAGCCTCGCGCTCATCACCTGTAGAAGGCGGGGCTTCCAGCGAGGCGTGGATTTAATAGTATGTTGTACCTAGTTTCCCTCCTTCAGGGAACAGTAGTTATAGTCATAACATGTGGATTTAATAGTATGTTGTACCTAGTTTCCCTCCTTCAGGGAACAGTAGTTATAGTCATAACGTGTGGATTTAATAGTATGTTGTACCTAGTTTCCCTCCTTCAGGGAACAGTAGTTATAGTCATAACGTTACGCTTGTCAAATGATGAACTTTAACTTAAATACTGGATCTTGCTGTCGGACAGTTTTTTTGTATTCAGATCTCTGAAATGCTCTCTAATTACGTAACATTTAGTGTCTCCTTATGGTACGCTGGGAAAACAGTTTTCATGGGCACAGAAATCCTAAATCATTTCAGAGTTTGCTAAATCCAATGGTTCTAACCAAGAGTCATCTTTACTTTATTGACAACACCCAAATGGATACTGTCATTAACGCAGTTCTTCAATAATTACACATAATTCTTAATACTGTAGCTGTTTAGTTAGTCACATGTTCAACTATCATCAGCTGATCCAGGAAATCATTTTCTGAATGACAGTCACATGACAAACATCACGACATGCAACAACAACCAAAGTGCTTCTTCATTCATTACTCTGGTAAAGACAGTTATGCCGTGCTCCACGTTGGATCCAACATCCCTAAGAAATTGATGTTTATAATGTGTTATTGTCTGCCTGATTTACAGTAGCGTCTCGTTAGTCTGTTTGCACACAGAGATACTTAGCTCATAATGTGTAGAGAACTGTTCCTTGATGGATAGGCTACTGTACAACACACAGAGCTATTTTCCTTTATTCAGGACATTTAGAATGACAACACATTACAGAATAGCCTAGTGGGATTATTCACAAAATTATCTGGTGATCAGGTTATGAAATGTCATGAAAGACATTTTAGTTTCCATGTTTCACCTGAAGTATGAAATTATTTATAGTCCTAGGTCTATGTTGTTAGGTGAAGTTATGGGTCCTGCAGTATGTCTATGTTATTGTTTGTTGAAGTTATGGGCCAATTTGTTAACTTCTTCGGGCTAGGGGGCAGTGTTCGGAAGTTCGGAGAGTCTGGCATGCCCAAAGGAAACTGCCTGTTACTCAGACCCAGAAGCTAGGATATGCATATAATTGGTTGTATTTGATAGAAAACACTTTGCTTGATTTACAGTTTTATTGTTTATTTACATATTAGGGTACCTGAGGATTGATTAGAAACGTTGTTTGACTTGTTTGGATGAAGTTTATTGGTAACTTTTTGGATTATTTTGTCTGCATGTTGAACGGGTGGATTACTGAACAAAACGGGCCAACCAAACTGAGTTTTTGGGATATAAAGAGGGACTTTATCAAACAAAACAACCATTTATTGTGTAGCTGGGACCCTTGGGATTGCAAACAGAGGAAGATCTTCAAAGGTAAGTGATTTATTTTATCGCTATTTTTGATTTTTGTGACGGCTGTGCTGGTTTGAGAAATATTTCTATGCAGCAAGTATGCGGGGCGCTATCAAATCAAATCAAATGTATTTATATAGCCCTTCGTACATCAGCTGAAATCTTAAAGTGCTGTACAGAAACCCAGCCTAAAACCCCAAACAGCAAGCAATGCATGTGAAAGAAGCACGGTGGCTAGGAAAAACTCCCTAGAAAGGCCAAAAACCTAGGAAGAAACCTAGAGAGGAACCAGGCTATGAGGGGTGGCCAGTCCTCTTCTGGCTGTGCCGGGTGGATATTATAACAGAACATGGTCAAGATGTTAAAATGTTCATAAATGACCAGCATGGTCAAATAATAATAATCATAGTAGTTGTCGAGGGTGCAACAAGCACGTCCGGTGAACAGGTCAGGGTTCCGTAGCCGCAGGCAGAACAGTTGAAACTGGAGCAGCAGCATGGCCAGGTGGACTGGGGACAGCAAGGAGTCATCATGCCAGGTAGTCCTGAGGCATGGTCCTAGGGCACAGGTCCTCCGAGAGAAAGAGAGAATTAGAGAGAGCATATTTAAATTCACACAGGACACCAGATAAGACAAGAGAATACTCCAGATGTAACAGACTGACCCTAGCCCCCCGACACATAAACTACTGCAGCATAAATACTGGAGGCTGAGACAGGAGGGATCAGAAGACACTGTGGCCCCATCCGATGATACCCCCAGACAGGGCCAAACAGGCAGGATATAACCCCACCCACTTTGCCAAAGCACAGCCCCCACACCACTAGAGGGATGTCTACAACCACCAACTTACCGTCCGAAGACAAGGCCGAGTAAAGCCCACAAAGATCTCCGCCATGGCACAACCCAAGGGGGGGGCGCCAACCCAGACAGGAAGACCACGTCAGTGACTCAACCCACTCAAGTGACGCACCCCTCCCATGGACGGCATGGAAGAACACCAGTAAGTCAGTGACTCAGCCCCTGTAATAGGGTTAGAGGCAGAGAATCCCAGTGGAAAGAGGGGAACCGGCAAGGCAGAGACAGCAAGGGCGGTTCGTTGCTCCAGCCTTTCCGTTCACCTTCACACTCCTGGGCCAGACTATACTTAATCATAGGACCTACTGAAGAGATAAGTCTTCAGTAAAGACTTAAAGGTTGAGACTGAGTCTGCGTCTCTCACATGGGTAGGCAGACCATTCCATAAAAATGGAGCTCTATAGGAGAAAGCCCTGCCTCCAGCTGTTTGCTTAGAAATTCTAGGGACAATTAGGATGCCTGCGTCTTGTGACCGTAGCGTACGTGTAGGTATGTACGGCAGGACCAAATCGGAAAGATAGGTAGGAGGAAGCCCATGTAATGCTTTGTAGGTTAGCTTTGTCCTCAGATAATAAAATGCTATGCTTTCACCGTAAAGCCTATTGTAAATCGGACAATGCGGTTCGATTACCAAGATTCTAAACTAAAGAATGATGTATGACACTTGTATTTTCATGAATGTTTAATATTACGATTTTTGTATTTTGAATTTCACGCTCTGCAATTTACCGGATGTTGTCTAAGTGGAACGCTAGCAGAACACTGATCCGTAAGAAGTTAAACACTTAGTGTACAAACCCTCATTGTCAGGCTGATGGCAAAGCTAAACTTGCCAAAGAGCATTTTACTGGTTGAAGTGTTTAAGTATAAATCAGTTGGTTTATATCACAAAGTTAAGTTGGAGATTCAAACGATCCTTACAGTTATAATCTAATAGTAGTGTGAAATGCACTCATAATCAACCTAGAAATGGAGGCTATTTTTGCAGTCAGCCTATGAGAACTCCCCTGAGATTTCCCCCATGGTGGTGAATTAGTGAATAGACACAGAGCTTAATGTGAGTTTCCTTGAGTAGCACTCCTAATCTTGTGCTGTAATATTCAGAATACATCGTGAAAAACTAAAATCTTTGCTCACCATTTTTTTCTCCTGGCAGATATACTACATCCATAACTAGGGGTTTCCTCATTACCAGATATACTACGTCCATAACTAGTGGTTTCCTCATGACCAAATATACTACATCCATAACTAGCGGTTTCCTCATTACCAGATATACTACATCCATAACTAGTGGTTTCCTCATTACCAGATATACTACATGCATAACTAGTGGTTTCCTCGTTACCAAATATACTACATCCATAACTAGTAGTTTCCTCGTTACCAAATATACTACATCCATAACTAGTAGTTTCCTCATGACCAAATATACTACATCCATAACTAGTGGTTTCCTCATTACCAGATATACTACATCCATAACTAGTGGTTTCATCATTACCAGATATACTACATCCATAACTAGTGGTTTCCTCATTACCAAATATACTACATCCATAACTAGTGGCTTCCTAATTACCAGATATACTACATCCATAACTAGTGGTTTCCTCATTACCAGATATTCTACATCCATAACTTGCTGTTTCCTCATTAGAAGGGAGGAGTTTCTGCAACCAAATTGTGTGTGCTTTGCCCTCGTGCCGCAATTTTAGCAAACACAGAAAGGGGCCTGTATTGGAGACCAAAAGTCGTCTGGCACACTGCTTAGGATTTCAACAACTTTAATAATTGATTTCTAGCCTACAATCATCAGTTTTACTACTAATGTGAAAACAAGACTAAAAATGACTATTCTTGCTCATTTTAAGAAATTAAATAATTGTAACATTCATTACAGACGTCAGTTGTTGTACATCATGGCTCCACTGTTGGCATCACCTTTTACAGTGGATTACCGCTGTTGTGGGCCTTTATATCATCTGTCTGACTTTGTTGTTCACACAGGAGAGATATGGGACTATCGTGGATCCTCTGGGGAGCCTCAACAACCTCATGATGCTGAAGAGGCAGAGAAGAGTCTCTCCACATTAGAACACCTCAATAAACACCTGCAGACATCCACAGGGAAGAGAACTCATTGCTGCTCTGACTGTGGGAAGAGATTCACCTCATCAGGCATTAAAATTCATCAGAGAACACACACAGGAGAGAAACCTTATTGCTGTGGTGAATGTGGGAAGAGTTTTGGTCGATCTAGCCATCTGACTCAACACAAGAGAATACACACAGGACAGAAACCTTATAGCTGTGGTCAATGTGGAACAGGTTTTGCTACATCTAGCGCTCTGACTCTACACCAGAGAATACACACAGGAGAGAAACCTTATAGCTGTGGTCAATGTGGGAAGAGTTTTGGTCGATCTTGCCATCTGGTATCACACCAGAGAACACACACAGGAGAGAAACCTTATAGCTGTGCTCAATGTGGAACAGGTTTTGCTACATCTAAAGCTCTGACTCTACACCAGAGAACACACACAGGAGAGAAACCTTATAGCTGTGGTCAATGTGGGAAGAGGTTTACTGCATCTAGCACTCTGACTCAACACCAGAGAATACACACAGGAGAGAAATCTTATAGCTGTGATCAATGTGGGAAGAGTTTTGGTCGATCTGGAGCGCTGATAGTGCACCAGAGAATACACACAGGAGAAAAATCTTATAGCTGTGGTCAATGTGGGAAGAATTTTGCTGCATCTAGAACTCTGACACTACACCAGAGAACACACACAGGAGAGAAACCTTATAGCTGTGATCAATGTGGGAAGAGTTTTACTACATCTTGGTATCTGACTATACACCTACGAACACACACAGGAGAGAAACCTTATAGCTGTAATCAATGTGGGAAGAGTTTTACTACATCTGGCTCTCTGACTTCACACCAGAGAATACACACAGGAGAGAAACCTTATATCTGTGGTCAATGTGGGAAGAGTTTTGTTTCATCTAGCGGTCTGACAAGAGAACACACACAGGAGAGAAATCTTATAGTTGTGACCAGAGATAATCTGATAAAAGACTTCTGATCAAATATCAGAAAATACATACATGAAGGAGTTGTTTCATGATATCAATGAATTAATGTCACAATGTAGAATGTTTTACCATTGTAGTAGGAATATTTTAATGATGTCACAATGTAGAACCCTAAACGTTTGTCCCCTGTTCTATTGATTTCAACATGATATGGATATTAGCCTCAGGGGGAAAATCCAGGCTCTGAAATGGAAGAGTTACTATTTATGTGATTTAACAAAAAGTGATTAACAAAAAAAGAGTTGTGTTACACATACCATGTTGCTGACCCACTGGAATCAAAATGCAACAGGCTGTTTTCTACAAATTGTCCTCTAACCAGGGATGTACACATTATTCCCAGATTCCGTGTGGTTTTTGAGCTGTTAGTTTTAACAGGACGTGCAACCTCATCTCCCTCCTCTCACACAATTGATTTCAACATGATATTAATGAGTGATGACAAATAAGTGTTGTGTTCCTTTGTTTAGCGACCCCTACATTTAAATGTATCACTCCAAAATGTAGTTGACTGTCTTCTGCAGGTTGTCCTCTAATCAGCGAGGTAAAATATATCTCCATTTCCATGTGTTTTTTAGGTGTGTTAGTTTCAACAGCACGTACAACCTGATTTCCCGCCTAATCGATATCATTGATTTAATGCTACTTGTCAAAACAACAGTGTTTTTGATTGTTGTGTCCATGACGAGGACAATTTGGTTTGTAACTGTCTCAAGGTTGGGTAGTCAAAAAGTTTTGCGTTTAGCCAGTGAGTTGCCATGGATCTTTTTTTGACTGCACGTTTTTCCTTATTGGAGATGATTTTTGTTTGGGCTCGTTCCAAGGGGACGAGAGTTCTAGAAGCTAGTGAGTTTTAGGAAGACGAGAGTTCTAGAAGCTAGTGGGGAAAAAAATACGTGTTTTTTCTTGTTTTTAATTGTTGACAGCCAGTAGACACCATGTTTATATTGGTGAAGGTGAAGCATTGTAGTTGATTATAATGTGAAATGGAAGTTGTTTTCTGTTGGTGGTGAGCATTCTCTTAAGGTGTTACAGTCTTTGGTTTTTCCATTTATGTTTTGAGGTTTGGATTTTTGCACGTCTAGCTCGTTAGCACGTCTAGCTCGTTAGCACGTCTAGCCTCTTACATCTAGACGTTCCGCTAGCGGAACACCTGCTCCAATATCCAATGATGGGCGTGGCGCGAAATACAAAGTCCTCGAAAATCCGAAAACTTCCATTTTTCAAACATATGACTATTTTACAGCATTTTAAAGACAAGACTCTCCTTTATCTAACTACACTGTCAGATTTCAAAAAGGCTTTACAACGAAAGCAAAACATTAGATTATGTCAGGAGATTACCCAGCCAGAAATAATCAGACACCCACTTTTCAAGCTAGCATATAATGTCACAAAAACCAAAACCACAGCTAAATGCAGCACTAACCTTTGATGATCTTCATCAGATGACACTCCTAGGACATTATGTTATACAATACATGCATGTTTTGTTCAATCAAGTTCATATTTATATCAAAAACCAGCTTTTTACATTAGCATGTGACGTTCAGAACTAGCATTCCCACCGAACACTTCCGGTGAATTTACTAAATTACTCACGATAAACGTTCACAAAAAACATAACAATTATTTTAAGAATTATAGATACAGAACTCCTTTATGCAATCGCGGTGTCCGACTTTAAAATAGCTTTTTGGTGAAAGCACATTTTGCAATATTCTGAGTAGATAGCCCGGCTATCATGGCTAGCTATTTTGACAGCCACCAAGTTTGGTACTAACCAAACTCAGATTTACTATAAGAAAAATTGGATTACCTTTGTTGTTCTTCGTCAGAATGCACTCCCGGGACTTCTACTTCAATAACAAATGTTGGTTTGGTTCCAAATAATCCATAGTTATATCCAAATAACGGCGTTTTGTTTGTGCGTTCAAGACACTATCCGAAGAGTAAAGAAGGGTGACGCGCCCGGCGTGTTTCGTGACAAAAAATTTCAAAATATTCCATTACCGTACTTCAAAGCATGTCAAACACTGTTTAAAATAAATTTTAATGCAATTTTTTCTCGTAAAAAAGCGATAATATTCCGACTGGGAAACCCTGTTTTCGTTCAAAGACGAAAAAATAAAAACATGGAGTCTCCTCGTGCATGCGCCCCCAGTCTCATTGTTTTCAGATCGACCACTATCCAAATGCGCTACTGTTTTTCAGCCATGGCCTGCAAAGTTCAAAGTTCTGGCGCCTTCTGAGAGCCTATGGGAGCGTTAGAAAATGTCACGTTACAGCAGAGATCACCTGTTTTGGATAGAGATAATCAAGAAGGCCAAGAAATAGTCAGAGGGGGCGCTTCCTGTTTGGAATCTTCTCAGGTTTTGGCCTGCCAAATGAGTTCTGTTATACTCACAGACACCATTCAAACAGTTTTAGAAACTTTGGAGTGTTTTCTATCCAAAGCTAATAATTATATGCATATTCTAGTTTCTGGGCAGGAGTAATAATCAGATTAAATCGGGTACGTTTTTTATCCGGCCGTGAAAATACTGCCCCCTACCCCTAACAGGTTAAAAAACATGAGCTGGCGCACACCCAGAAAAATAGTTTGTGAGGAGGTGCTGACTAACGGCGAATAAACTATAAACTATCAAAATAAATAAAGTCGCACACTCCATGTATAAACTCCCAGCAATTGAATGGGTATTTACCAACGCTGTCGCTAATTGTCTCTGATTGGGATCACATTTAAGTTGCTGTTTTCCCCACGCTGTTTGTGTCTCTTTGTTTGAGCACGTAACGTATCTGCATTTTTCTTGATTTTGTGTACATGTACATGTTTAATTCCAGTGTGTTGAATAAACATGTGTTCGCTCCCAGCTGCGTTTTGGTCCGCTTCCTCGTCACCAGGCGATGCACGTTACACAGATATGTTGTAGGACAGCTGCATTTCAAGTGTACACATAACCTACATAGCAGTCAATACAAACTGACATCTATTAGCATACAAATGTGTGCAAATTATCTTTTCAGATCTTCTCAGAAATGAATCAAGTCCATGGAATGGATATAGACAAAAAGAGAATTCAAGGACTATCAGAGGTAGAGAGGCGAGGCAGGGGTGAGGACATCATCCTGCTATTTTGACAGTCCCTGAAGGACAATACAGAAGAGGGATTTGCTCTTATTCCTTCCCTTTCTCTAATGTATTGTCTAGTAAAATTAGCAAGTGTAGTAAGATCATTGCTTTACTTTACTAGGACTGGAGACCACAGCAGCGATTCTGCTCTTGCCCTACCTCTTCAATGAGGACCCGAGTGGCCTTTATGTCCGTGACAAGGTATGTCTATGCACCAATCATCTGTTTCTTTATAAACATAGGTGTGCATGCTGATATAAAACTACAGCTGAACATTTGTTATGTTCTTTGTTAATTGTTTGTGTATTAATCTTTTCTTACTTTTGTTGACACAGATTTCACCGCTCTTCACTCCTTTACTGCACATCGGTGGAAATCCATTTCACCATGAGAGTGAAATCCCGCTGGCCTTTGATGGGGAGAACATCCAGGCCCTCGAGGACGTCCCCATGGGACTTGGAGCTCTGCTACGGCTGGATTTTTATTTTCCCTTAAATTTCCCCAAAATGTCAGAAAAACACTTATGTTGTTAAGTTACTGTGTTCTGGGGATAAGATAAGTTGGGCTGAAGTTACCAGGGCCGGTCATAAAGATGGAAAACTTCCTAACATAACTAAGTGGATATGATATACATTTACATTTACATTTAAGTCATTTAGCAGACGCTCTTATCCAGAGCGACTTACAAATTGGTGCATTCACCTTATAATATCCAGTGGAACAACCACTTTACAATAGTGCATCTAAATATTTTAAGGGGGGGGTTAGAAGGATTACTTTATCCTATCCCAGGTATTCCTTGAAGAGGTGGGGTTTCAGGTGTCTCCAGAAGGTGGTGATTGACTCCGCTGTCCTGACGTCGTGAGGGAGCTTGCTCCACCATTGGGGTGCCAGAGCAGCGAACAGTTTTGACTGGGCTGAGCGGGAACTGTGCTTCCTCAGAGGTAGGGAGGCGAGCAGGCCAGAGGTGGATGAACGGAGTGCCCTTGTTTGGGTGTAGGGCCTGATCAGAGCCTGAAGGTACGGAGGTGCCGTTCCCCTCACAGCTCCGTAGGCAAGCACCATGGTCTTGTAGCGGATGCGAGCTTCGACTGGAAGCCAGTGGAGAGAGCGGAGGAGCGGGGTGACGTGAGAGAACTTGGGAAGGTTGATTCAGACCCTGTCAGTGTACCAGGTGGACATTGGGTTGATTCAGACCCTGTCAGTGTACCAGGTGGACATTGGGTATATTCAGACCGTGTCAGTGTACCAGGTGGACATTGGGTTGATTCAGACCCTGTCAGTGTACCAGGTGGACATTGGGTTGATTCAGACCCTGTCAGTGTACCAGGTGGACATTGGGTTTAATTCAGACCCTGTCAGTGTACCAGGTGGACATTGGGTTTGATTCAGAGCCTGCCAGTGTACCAGGTGGACATTGGGTTTGATTCAGACCCTGCCAGTGTACCAGGTGGACATTGGGTTGATTCAGACCCTGCCAGTGTACCAGGTAGACATTGGGTTGATTCAGACCCTGCCAGTGTACAAGGTGGACATTGGGTTTGATTCAGACCCCGCCAGTGTACCAGGTGGACATTGGGTTTGATTCAGACCCTGCCAGCATGGCCAGAAATGTTTTCCAAGGTCAGTAACTTATAACCACAGAACCACCCCAGACATTTCATGCATGACTAAAAACACCTAAGTATTAGATTTACTGCCATGGTCTAGTATGTCACCGCATCAGACACCAGTCACAATGCTGGCTGAGGTACGAGTAAAACATGACATATTATTTCCTAACCATTCACAATGCTGGCTGAGGTACAAGTAAAACATGACGTATTATTTCCTAACCATTCACAATGCTGGCTGAGGTACGAGTAAAACATGACATATTATTTCCTAACCATTCACAATGCTGGCTGAGGTACGAGTAAAACATGACATATTATTTCCTAACCATTCACAATGCTGGCTGAGGTACGAGTAAAACATGACATATTATTTCCTAACCATTCACAATGCTGGCTGAGGTACGAGTAAAACATGACATATTATTTCCTAACCATTCACAATGCTGGCTGAGGTACTAGTAAAACATGACATATTATTTCCTAACCATTCACAATGCTGGCTGAGGTACTAGTAAAACATGACATATTATTTCCTAACCATTCACAATGCTGGCTGAGGTACGAGTAAAACATGAAATATTATTTCCTAATTGTAAAAAATGGCAAGGCTTTAGTTCAGTGGGCTTTTCCATTGTTGAGGAAAGCAGGGGAAGTGTTGTGATTAACAGAACTGCCTACGGTGTGGGGGAAGGGACGCTGCTCACTGATTGGCTGTCGTGACAAGGGTCCCTCCAAAAATCTATCACTATTCCAACTCAAATTCTCCCCCAAATCTACCACTAATAGGCCAAGCCTCCACAGACCCTGTCTTGTATTGACAAACAGAACAAATCATTTGACATTCAAATATGTCATTTTAAATGGCTCAATTCAATCCAGCTGGGCCTTTTTAACACAGTCAGTTGTTCCTGCTGTAGATGTTATGCCTTTGTACAGATCTAGGATCAGTTCTCCTCCACAATGCATATTCAGTACCGGTCAATTGTTTGGACACACCTCCAAATTCAATGTTTTTTCTTTATTTTAACTATTGTCTACATTGTAGAATAATAGTGGAGACATCAAAACTATGAAATAACTCATATGGAATCATGTAGTAACCAAAAAAAAAGTGTTAAACAAATCAAAATATATTATATATTTTATATTCTCCAAGTTTATCATTTTAAAAGGCTAATTGATCATTAGAAAACCCTTTTGCAATTATGTTAGCACAGCTGAAAACTGTTGTTCTGATTAATGAAGCAATAAAACTGGCCTTCTTTAGACTAGTTGAGTATCTGGAGCATCAGCATTTGTGAGTTCGATTACAGGCTCAAAATGGCCAGAAACAAATCATTTTCTTCTGAAAATTGTTAGTCTATTCTATTTCTGAGAAATGAAGGCTATTCCAATGCGAAAAATTGCCAAGAAACTGAAGATCTCGTACAATGCAGTGTACTACTCCCTACACAGAACAGCGCAAACTGGCTCTAACCAGAATGGAAGGAGGCCCCAGTGCACAACTGAGCAAGAGGACAAGTACATTAGTGTCTAATTTGAGAAACAGACGCCTCAGAAGTTTTCAACTAGGTGCTTAATCAAATTGTACCCGCAAAACACCAGTCTAAACATCAACAGTGAAGAGGCGACTCCGGGATGTTGGCTTTCTAGGCAGAGTTGCAAAGAAAAATCCATATCTCAGACCGTTTTTAAAAAAAAGCAAAAGATTAAGATGGGCAAACTAACACAGACATTGGGCAGAGGAAGATTGGAAAAAAGTGTTATGGACAGACGAATCTAAGTTTGAGGTGTTCGGATCACAAACAAGAACATTCGTGAGTTCCAGAAAAAATGAAAAGATGCTGGAGGAGTGCTTGACGCCTTCTGTCAAGCATGGTGGAGGCAATGTGATGGTCTGGGGGTGCTTTGGTGGTGGTAAAGTGGGAGATTTATACAGGGTAAAAGGGATCTTGAAGAAGGAAGGCTATCACTCCATTTTGCATTTTGCGTATTTTTTTTAATATATTTTTATTTTTTTTTAAGTTTGCACAAATCTTTATTTAACTTGTTGTAAATAACAGTAACATGCAGAACATAACATAACATAACAGCCAGAGGGAATCCAAAGAAATTAGAGAAAAAATTAAAAAAAACTATTATATCAAATCAAATACAGACATATATCGAATACATTTTTTTGACATATTGTTTTGTATACGTTTTAAAGATTCTACGTACTGTTCCAAATCAGATAAAAAAATTAAGAAAAGGGGCTTTTTCTTCATAAATTTTGATTTGTGGATGAAAGATTTTCCTAATAAAAGAAAGAGATTTATGACATACTCACGTTCAATTGTGGAATCAGTGTAGTAAAATAATATGTCAAACTTAGTAATATCAATGGTTGTATGCAATTTGCGGCTAAGATATAGTTTTACATCAGTCCAAAACACTTCACTATATAAACAATTACAGAATAAGTGTTCAATAGATTCAGTTTCTAGTTCACAAAAACTGCATTCACTGGTAACGTCAAATATATATTTAGAGATCAAGCTATTACACGGATAGCATCTATGGATTATCTTAAAGGAGATCTCCTTTACTTTATTGGTCACCATAAATCTGTGTGGAGTGAGCCAAGCACGGCGCCAGTTTACATCAAACGATGAAGCCCAACAAAATATCGCAGAGGGAATAGACTTCCTGTAGGAAATATCCCTTATTAAACGATTGTTGAATTTCGTATCTAGTAGACCAATGCCATTCAACTGAATATCGCTTACAATCGGAGATATTCCAAAATATGCATTATTCTGAAGTAAAGTTTTTATCCCACTAGGTATAGCTTTAATAACAGTGTCATATTCCTTGCTTGAAACCTCAAAGTTGTATATTTCCATAAATTCTCTCTGTGTAAATAGATTCCCACTGTTATTAACCAATTGGCTGACAAGAACAATGTTTTTCGAGAACCATTTATGGTTAAATAACATCTTATTTCTATGTAATATTGACCCATTGTTCCAAATAAAACATTTATGAGGTGAAAAGTTGTGTTTATACAACAAAGCCCAGCACATTAAAGCCTGCTTGTGAAAAACCGCCAGTTTCACAGGAATTTTACCCACAATATATGGACATTGTAGTAAAAAATTAAGCCCGCCGAACTTCTGAAAAACAAAATGAGGTATAATATTCCAGAAGCTATGAGGATTTTTTATGTACCTTTTAATCCAGTTGACCTTTGATATCTGATTGAAGAGAGTGAAATCTAAGACATTTAGACCGCCATCACAAACCCTGTTGGTGATAACATCTCTTTTTATCTTATGTGGCTTGTTTTTCCATATGAAGTTGTACAAAAGCCTATCTAAGGTACAGCAAGTGGATTTGGGAATGTCAATAGATGAAAAAAGATAGGATGCACGAGATAGCCCCTCAGCTTTGGATAAAAGCACCCTTCCTTGAAGACTTAAATCCCTCCCTAACCATGAGGATAATTTTTTTTGACAGATTCAGTTACAGGGTTCAAATTAAGATCATTCATAGCCTTAAGATTTTTGGTGATCTTTACACTGAGGTAGGTTACAGTATCTTTTTCAGAGATGTTACAATCTGCTGGGTTGACAGCTCCTTTCACAACAAACAACTCACATTTGGAAAGATTTAAAGTCAAGCCTGAGATTTTGGAGAACTGCTTCACGATATCCAATGCTAATCTAGCTTGAGATACATTTTTCAAAAAAAGTGAGGTGTCATCCGCCAGTTGGGATATCTTGATCTCTCTGGCCTGGAATGTAATGCCTTCAAATGGACTTTTATGAACTAATGAGCATAGCATTTGAGAAACTAACAAAAATAAAAAAGGTGAAATTGGACAACCTTGTCGTATTCCTTTGTAAATGTTAAATCTTGAGGATGTTCCATGACAGAGTTTGATACAGCTATTGCCACCATTATACAGAGTTCTAATAGCATCAACAAAGAAACGACCAAAGTTCAAATGCTTAAGACAATCAAAGATAAAATTGTGACTTACTGTATCAAATGCTTTCTGAAAATCCAAAAATAGAATAACAGGGAAGTCATCTAATAGATCACGATACTCAACCAAGTCTAATATCAGCCTCAGATTATTAGATATATGGCGCCCTTTCATAAACCCTGATTGACATTCATCAATCAGATCATTTAAGCAAGACTTTAACCTTTTTGCAAAGATTAAGGCTATAATTTTGTAGTCGTTATTTAGGAGTGTGATTGGACGCCAATTATCAATACTTAGGAGATCCTTGTGTGGTTTAGGTATAAGAGTAATAACCCCTTGCTTCAGAGAGGCAGGTAGTTCTCCCTTCTTTATAGCCTCCTTAAAGGTTTCAAGTAAAAAAGGTGCTATTTCTTCAAGAAGGTTTTGTAAAATTCAGAGGTTAATCCATCACAACCTGGAGATTTGTTCTTTTTTAACTGAGCAACCCCGTACTGGATGTCCATAATGGATACATCTTGGCAACAAGACTGATTGAGTTCTTCACTAATCGAATTAACATTCTCTATAGAATCAAGGAGATCCTTAGAGTCACTCAAATTGTTATCTAAGGAGTAAAGATTCTCATAAAATTTAGTGGTAAATTCTGATATCAACTCTCTATCCTCAGTGGTAACCCCATTAATTTTAAGTTTCCGAAGTGTGTTGAGTTCCCCTCTCCTCTTCTCCAAATTAAAAAAGTATCTACTGTTCTTTTCTCCTTTTTCAAGCCATTGTTTTCTAGATCTTATGAAAGCTCCTCTAGCCTTTTCCTCATACAATGTATCTAGTTGATTCTGTAAATCATTCAATTTAGCTTTCTCATTAAGATCAAGATGCTCAATCTCTGTGATATCGGCAATTGTCTTAGAGAGTTCAGCTACCTCACATCTCCTTCTTAAAGCAAGCCGTTTTCCATAAGTAATACAGGCTGAGCGGATTTTAAATTTCAGCAGTTCCCAATATTTCCCATATTCTGCATTAGATGTAGCTAAACTCCAGTAAACAGCAATTAGATTCTTAATCACATTTTTTAAATCATCATGCAATAACAATGAGTTATTTAGTTTCCAGTAACCACCAGAGTATTTCTTACCATCATTACTGCATATTCTTACAGTCAACCATATGACTTTATGATCCGTCAGGACTGCAGGCAGTATTTTTACCTCTACAGTGTTGGGCACAAGACTAGAGGTTATCACCCACAAATCAATTCTTGATTGTAAGGAACGATCTCTATTACTCCATGTGTATTGTATCTCTCCAGGGTTTTTTACTCTCCATATGTCAATTAAGTCCAGGCTTTGGCAGAAATTCACCAACTTGTTCACACCAATGTTAGGCCTATGAGGCAATCTATCAGTCTCATTAGAATAAACCATATTAAAATCTCCACCAACTATTATCTGACTGGATGGGTATTTTCTCAGAAGATTTTTAAGAATTTCTTCAATTTCCTCTAGAAGTAAGTTATTTGGAGGACTAGAACAGTATCCATATACATTACACAACACAGACAATCTGTCCATGTGGTTGATGACCGCTACTAGCCAATGTCCATTGGAGTCCATTTGAGTAAACAAAAATTTCCCTTTGAAATTGTGTGCTAAAATTGCAACCCCAGCTGAATGATTTGTCCCGTGGGCCAAAAAAATGTCACTGCCCCACTGATTTTCCAATAATTATAGTCCTCTTTGCATGAATGTGTTTCTTGAACGAATACAAGATCTGCGTTGCAGTCCTTACAAAACAAAAAAAAAGCTTTTCTCTTCAACATGTTACGTATCCCCCTGGCATTGATTGACATAAACTTCAAGTCCATATCTATAGAATAGAAAGAAAAATCCTATGCAATCTCAACTTTACCCTCTCTATAAAAAGTTGCTTCATATATGTATTAACAGAATTCTTAACTTGTAAAATAGTAACACCATGTTTCAAAAGTAGAACGTTCAGTTTGCAGTGGGGAAGGAACTACCTTGTAAACCTACCGACAGAACAAATCAAATCACCCCGGTCGTATTTCTTTACCGTTGGCGAAAAAAAGCTCTGATTCCCCTGTAGTATCCACCGTTTCCTTGATTTCGGGCCTGTTGTACGAGAGGCCACAATTTTGCCTTTGCTGCCTTGTCTGCTACAGTCAAATCCTCCCCGAATCTAAGTTTTTTTCTTTCAGAAAGGCGCTTTCCTTTGCTTTCTTCCAAACTGCATCTCTCGCTGTGCGAAAAGCAAACTGGATGATGATCGATCGGCTGACGATGGCATCTTGTTTCTTCCCAATCCGATGAGCGACATCCACAGCCATATCCATATATCCATCGGGAAAGTCCGGTGCCACACGGTTACAGATGTCTCTTACTAAGCGCTTCACATTCTCATCCTGGTTCTCGGGGACACCGTAAAGCCGTAGCCCCCACCTTCTCCGGTATCGCTCTGCTTCCGATAAGCGCTCTTGCATGTCTGCGATGGTCTTCTCCTGAGCAATGCATTTCTCAGACGTAGCAGTGTTTGCAAGTTTAAGCTCTTCGATACTCTTGTATGCATGATTCAGAGAGGTCTTGAGGTCAACTATTTTTGATGTGTTTTCGCGTATCATTTTCTCCAGACCGTCGGCTCTTTCGTTTACAGCATCGATTATGTTGATCTGTAGTTCGCGCAAAGATAATTCTTTATGTGTCTTTTTGGGTGCAGGACTATTGACTGCATTGTCAGAATCAACCGAATGTCCAGAATCCTCCATTTCTTCTCCTGAGTCAGGTGGCGGTTTTTCTCCAACGTATGAGTGCTCAGCTAGCAACTGCCTTCTCCTCCCTTTGCTCTTTCGCACATTTTTTCCTTCCATTTCTCAAAGTTATGAATCAAATTATCGGTCAACTAAGCGTTGTTCTCTATTGTGTTTACTATAAGCCAAGTTCCGTTACATTTAAGTAAGTTTGAGAGGGATAAAAGTTAAGGTTACTCGGAGCAAGCTGAAATCTCGTCTACACTCGCCGCCATCTTCCAGCGCCTCCAACATGGCTACATACCTAGCCACCTAGCATATCAAAATATATATGATAGTTAGCTAAAGTTAGCTAGTTCAAAGTCACGGGAGTTATGTTGAGACAAGGCTGTTTGTCATAACCAGTTAGCCTGTCATTAGCCAGCAAGCTACATAACGTTGCTAACTCCGACTGCATTGCAAGAGGCTAGTCCTGCAGGCTAACTAGCTTAGCTTAGCTAACTTTTTATTTTAACAGTAACATATAAAACATAACAGCCAGAGGTTATTCCCAAAGAAATGAGAAAACAAAAAACAGAACCTATTCCACATTATATCAAATCAAATACAGACATATAGCTAACTAACTTACCTGGCTAAATACCTAGCCACCTAGCATATCGTCTGGACGCAAAACGCTGTAAAATTAGTTGAATATTTTTACAACCCTTTAGAGAAACTGTCAGGGAATATATATATATATTTCTATTTGTTTTTTTCCCTTATTCTCCTCCTTGTAATATACCCAAGCTGTTTTTAAAGTTGTATTTTGTCCGTTTTAATGACCATGACAGTAAAGTCCTTGACTTGACTCGTAACCATGGATTTACCGCGGCCTTCAAAAACACAACATAGAAACATTATTAACTAACTCGCTTTTTTAAAATGTAATAAAATACAATGTTTCGCATGTAAATGCTGAAGTGAAAATGTCAGTTTAATTAATAAAAAAATTAATTAAAACCTGTAAACGTTTATTTTATTTTTTTACAGACAACCGACGTACCTATTCTGTCCGCCATCTTGTCCGGTGGAGACCGCAGTGGATGTCGGGATTAAAAATGGAAGGAGAGGATTGTGGGAGGACTGTGATTTTGAGTCTAGATGGGATACAGCTTTTGTCAACAAACAAAAAAAAAAAAACTTTTCGTAGTAAGTTTAGGAGAACGTACGTAGCAGGTTAGGAGAAAAAGGTTATGATAATTAGGTTAAGGTTAGGAAAATGGTTAAGTTTAGCTAAAATACACCAAAAATATATAATATACTTAGATGTCAATTTGACAAAAGCTGTATCCCATCTAGACATATTACCGCTTTCCATGTTGTCTGTAGCTTGTGAGGTGTGGAAACATAAAAGTATATATAATATTTTTGGGGGGGCATTTTAGCTAACCCTAACCATTTTCCTAACCTTAACTTAATTATCACAACCTGATACGTTTTTTCTCCTAACCTGCTGCGTACGGTAAGATACGGACAACGAACACAATTGCATTTTATCAATGGCAATTTGAATGCACAGAGATACCGTGACGAGATCCTGGGGCCCCGTTGTCGTGCCGTTCTTCCTCCTCCATCACCTCATGTTTCAGCACGATAATGTCAACAAGGATCTGTACACAATTCCTGGAAGCTGAAAATGTCCCAGTTCTTCCATGGCCTGCGTACTTCACCAGACATGTCACTCATTGAGCATGTTTGGGATGCTCTGGATAGACGTGTACGACAGCGTGTTCCAGTTCTCGCCAATATCCAGCAACTTCACACAGCCATTGAAGAGGAAGTCGGACAACATTCCACAGGCCACAATCAGCAGCCTGATCAACTCTATGTGAAGGAGACGTGTCGCGCTGCATGAGGCAAATGGTGGTCACACCAGATACTGACTGGTTCTGATCCACACCCCTAACTTTTAACGGTATCTGTGACCAACAGATGCATATCTGTATTCCCAGTCATGTCTAATCCATAGATTAGGGCCTAATTTATTTATTTAAATGACTGATTTCCTTCTATGAACTGTAACTCAGTAAAATCTTTGAAATTGTAGCATGTTGCATTTAATATTTTTGTTCAGTATTTATACGGGGTCAGTTCCAATACCATATTTACAATGTGTAGGACACTGTAATTTATACGGAGTCAGTTCCAATACCATATTTACAATCGGTATTTATATTGTACTTGGTGGGCTACTGTTATTGAGATGAATAAAGTAGTATTTATATTGTTCTGTTATTGAGATGAATAAAGTAGTATTTATATTGTACTGGCATTGAGATGAATAAAGTAGTATTTATATTGTACTGGTATTGAGATGAATAAAGTAGTATTTATATTGTTCTGTTATTGAGATGAATAAAGTAGTATTTATATTGTACTGGCATTGAGATGAATAAAGTAGTATTTATATTGTACTGGCATTGAGATGAATAAAGTAGTATTTATATTGTACTGGCATTGAGATGAATAAAGTAGTATTTATATTGTACTGGTATTGAGATGAATAAAGTAGTATTTATACTGCTCAAAAAAATAAAGGGAACACTTAAACAACACATCCTAGATCTGAATGAAAGAAATAATCTTATTAAATACTTTTTTCTTTACATAGTTGAATGTGCTGACAACAAAATCACACAAAAATAATCAATGGAAATCCAATTTATCAACCCATGGAGGTCTGGATTTGGAGTCACACTCAAAATTAAAGTGGAAAACCACACTACAGGCGGATCCAACTTTGATGTAATGTCCTTAAAACAAGTCAAAATGAGGCTCAGTAGTGTGTGTGGCCTCCACGTGCCTGTATGACCTCCCTACAATGCCTGGGCATGCTCCTGATGAGGTGGCAGATGGTCTCCTGAGGGATCTCCTCCCAGACCTGGACTAAAGCATCCGCCAACTCCTGGACAGTCTGTGGTGCAACGTGGCGTTGGTGGATGGAGCGAGACATGATGTCCCAGATGTGCTCAATTGGATTCAGGTCTGGGGAACGGGCGGGCCAGTCCATAGCATCAATGCCTTCCTCTTGCAGGAACTGCTGACACACTCCAGCCACATGAGGTCTAGCATTGTCTTGCATTAGGAGGAACCCAGGGCCAACCACACCAGCATATGGTCTCACAAGGGGTCTGAGGATCTCATCTCGGTACCTAATGGCAGTCAGGCTACCTCTCAATTTAGAACACACATTTAGAACGCTCATTTAGAACCCTCGTTTAGAACGCTCATTTAGAACGCTCGTTTAGAACCCTCGTTTAGAACCCTCGTTTAGAACCCTCGTTTAGAACCCTCGTTTAGAACCCTCGTTTAGAACGCTCATTTAGAACGCTCATTTAGAACGCTCATTTACAACAACAATCAGTATTTGAGCTGGACACACTTTTTTCAGAAACTATTTACACAAAAAACACACACAGTCCTTACAAAGTTTCTCTCCAGAATGTGAGCAGTTTCTTTTTTGAAGGAAATGGTTCATATATTCACAGAAGTATATATTTAATCACTGAACAGTAGCAGACCTAACTTCATCTGTTCCTGACTCTGGATAGTGGATTAAAAAGACCACCTGTTGTTACATCAACACCAGACATCATGATTCATGGAAATGGACATTGTATTTTATCAAATATGAAAACCTTAAATCTCTTCAAATTCAAATCAGTCAGAAAATAAGGATCGTACATAAAACAGAGCAGAATAAATCATCACATCTGGGGACCATCACCACCAGCATGACTAGTATCTATGTGGACCCTACTACAGTTTAACCAGCTCAGCTATAGACTACACCAGCATGACTAGTATCTATGTGGACCCTACTACAGTTTAACCAGCTCAGCTATAGACTACACCAGCATGACTAGTATCTATGTGGACCCTACTACAGTTTAACCAGCTCAGCTATAGACTACACCAGCATGACTAGTATCTATGTGGACCCTACTACAGTTTAACCAGCTCAGCTATAGACTACACCAGCATGACTAGTATCTATGTGGACCCTACTACAGTTTAACCAGCTCAGCTATAGACTACACCAGCATGACTAGTATCTATGTGGACCCTACTACAGTTTAACCAGCTCAGCTATAGACTACACCAGCATGACTAGTATCTATGTGGACCCTACTACAGTTTAACCAGCTCAGCTATAGACTACACCAGCATGACTAGTATCTATGTGGACCCTACTACAGTTTAACCAGCTCAGCTATAGACTACACCAGCATGACTAGTATCTATGTGGACCCTACTACAGTTTAACCAGCTCAGCTATAGACTACACCAGCATGACTAGTATCTATGTGGACCCTACTACAGTTTAACCAGCTCAGCTATAGACTACACCAGCATGACTAGTATCTATGTGGACCCTACTACAGTTTAACCAGCTCAGCTATAGACTACACCAGCATGACTAGTATCTATGTGGACCCTACTACAGTTTAACCAGCTCAGCTATAGACTACACCAGCATGACTAGTATCTATGTGGATCCTACTACAGTTTAACCAGCTCAGCTATAGACTACACCAGCATGACTAGTATCTATGTGGACCCTACTACAGTTTAACCAGCTCAGCTATAGAGTACACCAGCATGACTAGTATCTATGTGGACCCTACTACAGTTTAACCAGCTCAGCTATAGACTACACCAGCATGACTAGTATCTATGTGGACCCTACTACAGTTTAACCAGCTCAGCTATAGACTACACCAGCATGACTAGTATCTATGTGGACCCTACTACAGTTTAACCAGCTCAGCTATAGACTACACCAGCATGACTAGTATCTATGTGGACCCTACTACAGTTTAACCAGCTCAGCTATAGACTACACCAGCATGACTAGTATCTATGTGGACCCTACTACAGTTTAACCAGCTCAGCTATAGACTACACCAGCATGACTAGTATCTATGTGGACCCTACTACAGTTTAACCAGCTCAGCTATAGACTACACCAGCGTGACTAGTATCTATGTGGACCCTACTACAGTTTAACCAGCTCAGCTATAGACTACACCAGCATGACTAGTATCTATGTGGACCCTACTACAGTTTAACCAGCTCAGCTATAGACTACACCAGCATGACTAGTATCTATGTGGACCCTACTACAGTTTAACCAGCTCAGCTATAGACTACACCAGCATGACTAGTATCTATGTGGACCCTACTACAGTTTAACCAGCTCAGCTATAGACTACACCAGCATGACTAGTATCTATGTGGACCCTACTACAGTTTAACCAGCTCAGCTATAGACTACACCAGCATGACTAGTATCTATGTGGACCCTACTACAGTTTAACCAGCTCAGCTATAGACTACACCAGCATGACTAGTATCTATGTGGACCCTACTACAGTTTAACCAGCTCAGCTATAGACTACACCAGCATGACTAGTATCTATGTGGACCCTACTACAGTTTAACCAGCTCAGCTATAGACTACACCAGCATGACTAGTATCTATGTGGACCCTACTACAGTTTAACCAGCTCAGCTATAGACTACACCAGCATGACTAGTATCTATGTGGACCCTACTACAGTTTAACCAGCTCAGCAGTACCATTATAACTATAGATACTAAACCCAGGATAGAGGGGCTGAGTGAATGTGGTCTGGACTCTGTGGAGGAGGGTCATTGTGTCAGAGACCCTGTAGAAGGACAGAGTACCTGCCTTGTGATCCAGGTACACTCCTACTCTGGAGGACTGAGGGCCTGATACTTTAGTCTCAACATTATTGTGTATGAAATAATAACCACCTCTACAGCACTGTAAACTCCAGGACTTGTTATTGTATCCAAATCCATTACCTCTCTCTGTTCTGCTGATGTCTTTATATGAGACTGCTGTATCAACAACACCAGTCCACTCCACCTCCCAGTAACAGCGTCCAGACAGACCCTCTCTACACAGAACCTGCCAGTAGTTGGTGAATCTGTCTGGATGGTCAGGATATGGTTGGACTTGGTCTGTACAGGTCACCTTTCTGTTCCCTTCAGACAGAGAGAGGTATGTGTCTGCTGTGTTTGGGTCCAGTGTGAGCTGACAGGAATCTGGGAGAAGAGCAGAGACCAATGAGGGGAGTCAGAACAATAAGTTAAGTCAGATACTGTATCTACCCTGTCTTTGATTAGAGCACAGCAGAGATCAAATCAGAGAAATATGAGGAGTCAGATAGATACCCAGTCTTTGATTAGATCTACTATTGCTATATATTTCTAGAGGGATTGTTAGGAGTGGCAGTAAAAAGAGACTGTTAGTTACTTCACAATAAAGAGACTCACATTGTAACAACTGTTCTCTGGTCTTGGGCTCTGGAGGCAGAACAACCTCCACTATATTCACTACAGACACACAAACACATTGACAGAGAGAGGGAATGTTATCATCATACCATATTCCACATGTATATGACTAGTAGGGAACTTTCAATGGTCTAAAGTTGATGTTCTGATTGTTTTCAACACACCTGTAGTGGAGATCTTGGTCCATTCTCCTTTAAGGAAGTCTTCTAGTTTCTCTCTCAGTTCAGACACAGTCTTACTCACATCTCCAAAGTACTGAAGAGGACGGACAACGA